>NW_007726205.1:101099-102958 GCF_000696425.1 Galeopterus variegatus
GGTGCGACACCGAGGGTTGCGATCCCATTACCGGTCAGGAAAAAAGACAAAAAGGAAAAAACAAAACAAAACAAAACACAATTTGCCAACACTGCCACAGAAAATAGAAATTCCAAGTAGCCCTATATGTGTTAAAAAAAAAAATTGAATTTGTAATTACTACCTCCTCCCCAGACAAAACCAAAAACAACCACTTTGGCTTGGCTCAGACATTCTCTGGTGAATTCTAATTAACATTTCAGGAAAAAATACCAAACTTAAACAAATTCATAAAATAAAGGAGGAGTTAATACCTCCAGACTTGCTTAATGAAGCCAGCAGAATCCTCACCCCAAACCCAGGGACAGTGTAAGGAAAGCAATTTATAGGCCGATATTATTCATGAGCAAAAATGAAGCAAGCATTCTCCACACAATACTAGCAGGGAGGATCTAGCAATATATAAAAAGAATAATGTTCTGTCACATTGTGCAGTTTTTCTGAGATATGCAAAGTTGGTTTAACGTCTAAAAAATAGTATAATTAACGACATCACTAACAGATTAAAAGAGAAAAATAATATAACTATCCCATAGAGGAAGAGAAAGCAATTCACAAATTCAGCACACACAACACAATAACAACAAGAAAAACAACAGAAACAAAGTAGGAATATAAAAGAAACTTCTTTAATCTGATAAAGGACATCTTCAAAAGCCTTTACCTAGTGTAATATCGAACACATTACCCCATAGGATTAAGAAAAAAGAAAAATTCATGGAAGATGTTCTAGCTCATCTTAGACAGACAGACAGGTAGACAGATGGACAATACATAATGATGATGATGATGGTTATAATAGATAAATGATAGGTGATAGATAAATAGACGATAGACAGATAAATAGATAAATGATAGATAAAGAGACAGATGAAAGATAGATAGGTTTGAAAAAGAAGAAATCAAATTATTTGCAGGTTATCACCTGCGTGTAGAAAACTCAAAGAAATCTAAAACCAGAATGCTCTTTCTTACAAGTCAACTCAACAAGTCTCCAGGATACGAAATTTTTAGACAGCAGTAATAAACAATCTCCACATGCAACAAAAATCAGTTTTATTTACAATGGCGTCAACAGGCACAACACACCTTAGATGTATTTAAGAAAAGTTATCAGTGACCTCTGCATGGAAAACTACCAAACACTGCCAAGAGAAATTAGAGAAGACCTAAGCAGACAAAGAAAGATGTTCTGCTCATGAGTGGGAAAACTCAGTACCACATTATAAGTTATACCTAAATTGAACTGTAGATTCCTTTACAACCAACATGCCAGCAATTCCATAAATACATATTTATGTAAAAAAAGATAACATATATTAACAAGAGATTTCACTTGTGTGTTTTTTACATGAATATAAACATTTGCGTTTATACACTTTTATAAACATTTGTGTTTATAAATTCTTTTACATGAATATAAACATTTGTGTTTATAAACTTTTATAAACATTTGTGTTTGTAAATTCTTTTGCATGAATATAAATATTTGTATCTATAAACTCAAGTTCTGCACTCTTTACTCCAACTTTTTTACTCCATTATTTTTGCTCCAATAAAATGTATGAGTCCTAAGTCGAATGTCGTAAAAACAAATGCTCCAAATTCTTTTTTTTTTTTTTTTTGGTCTTTTTTCCGTGTCTGGCAATGGATCACAACCATCAGTGTTGCCCCCGTACCGGACCAGGGACCGGCAACAGGATTGCAACCCTCGGTGTTGCTCCCGCGCCTTGCTCAGCCAGTAAGCGGGAACCGGTCTGTATGTGGGATCCGAACCCTCGGGCGGGAGCGCCACCGCGCTTCCCAAGCGGCACACTATC
>NW_007726205.1:103595-104695 GCF_000696425.1 Galeopterus variegatus
AACAAATGCTCCAAATTCTAATGCTAGTTTTCCATCAAGCTTCGCAGGAGTAGTTTTATATTAGCAGTAAGAAGAACAGAGTGGTCATTTATTTAAAGATGTTCAAAACATCTCCAAAGTACCAATTGGAAGGACGTGTGTTGATATGTGTTTATACGTATATGTCTTTTTATTTGTGTGTATGCTATAAATACATATTCATAGATAGAAAGGGAGAGAGAGAAATACTTATTCATGTGTGCCCATGTAAATATTTCAGTAGACAGAACAATTGAGATATAAAAACACATTTCAGTCTTCTGGTATTCACACCACTCTATGGAAAGCTGAGGCTGACCATCTCTACCAGTTATAATGTGTATATTTCAGAGACACTTCTGTTTCCACATTTTTAGAGGCAGCTTTTGTCTATTCGGCCCATTATTTCATTGACACAAGATAACTTCAATCATGTGATCAATAAAGAAAGAGGTTTTTATTTTACTCGATGCTCTAAAATTTCCTGTGGAATAAGTTAGGATCATAGGCCAGCTGTCAGCCTTCTCTTCACTTGGTAAGAATCTGGAAAATTATTAGAATCAAATGGTAAGAACCTGAAATGAAAAATGAAAGAAAATAAATGCGCTATATAGATACAACCTTGTGTAGTGGACCTCTATGTACAGGTCTGGTTTAAAGCATCCGTTTCTTGGCTCAAATAAAATCATGCTGAGATGAATATTATTTTTGAGATACATTTTCAACCTTAAGTGAGAATGCCGGAGATAGGAATCTAGAGTAAGTCACATACTCACTTGCTGTCAAGGATGGATTCTCAGAGTGACTTCGGCAGCATGGGGATCAGATCTAGAAATAAACTGATGATTCCTTCCCAGACCTTTGTACAGAATGACAGCATGATTTAGAGAAGTAATTGGACATTATCCAATTAATAAAAATCCCTCTCCATTAGTTCTCTTACCTAGCTAATTCTTGCTAGAATCTAAATTTGAAACAAGGCAACTCAGCCCTGTATAAACGGCATTATATGCTTTCTTTCAGTGTGAAGATCCAAAAACAAATTGATTTGTATCATGAAGAGCGAATTACCATGTAAAATG
>NW_007726205.1:106250-114565 GCF_000696425.1 Galeopterus variegatus
AAAAAAAAAATATAATAATAATACTAATCTGTCTATGAACTTTTTGAACTACCCTCATACACTTTTATTTATAGGTGTAAATTTAGGTAATATTTTAAAAATAATTATTTATATAGCAATCTCTGTTTCTATTGGTGTACTGGATTGAGTTATGTCCCCCCCCCCAAACTCACTGAAGCTTGAATCGTGTCCCCCAAGTTTTATGTATCAGAAACTTGGCCCCCACTGTGAATGTTCTTAGGGTGGGAACTCGTATCATGGTAATTGAAAGGTGGAGCCTTGAAGAGGTGATTGGATTGCAGGACCGTGCAGTAGTGAATGGGTTAAAAATGGTGGTCACGGGCGTGGTTCTGAGGGCTTTACAAGAAGAGAGAATCTGTCTGTCTTTCTCTTTCTGTTCTCTCCGCTTCCATCATCTTGTAATGTGAGACCCCTGGGTCACTGTCACCACCACCAGATGGACTTTTGACTTCCCAGCCTTAGAAACTGTAAGCAATAACTTTGTTTTCTTTATAAATCAGCCAGTTTCAGGTATTTTGTTATAAGCAACAGAAATGGACTAATCCAATTGGATTTCCATGCACACTGGAAATTCAGTCTTCGATTTTCAAGAGTAAGTGCAGAAACAGTTTTTTACTCAAATACACAACAAAGGCTGAAATCCTGTGGACACAGTTCTTTTTCTTTTCTCCTACAAAGTGCTTACATTTTATACAGCAAAGCCTTGTTCTGTGAGTCATAATTTATTTAGTTTCTTAGATCAGCAAATATTTAAACAGCAAAACTTCCTTGTTCATCAGAAAATGAGAATATGAGATTTATTACTTATCCAAATGCATAGAGCTGAACCCTTTGTATAAACAGAATTAATCTGAGTTTCAACTGTAGAATCATGTGCAACATAACTTTTCCAGGCATCTTTTTTTATGCTCCATTTTAAATGTGACTAACATTCAGGTGAATTCTATGGGCAATTTCTTCACCTGATCACAGGAAAAAAATTAAAATATTTTTGTCCCAAAAAATATACTTGGAAAAAAATTATAGGGTGGGGCAGAAAATATTGCTAATGATTTTTAAGTACACTACTATCTTTTAAAACTTTTGAGATCTACAAAAGAAGTTAAATTGTTTTACAGATGGCAGGTTGAGTGATTACTACAGGAAAACAAATTCTTAAGTTCCAAAGTCTCTTTGAGCAAACTCACTAGTTTTCTTCTCCATTATCTTCACGTTTACTGACTTTTTATCATGCACAAGTCTATACTCAGAGACCATATTAAGCAGAGAAATGTACCTGTCACTGAGCAAACTTTACGTGATTTGAAATAGTTCATCCTAGTTAGACACAGATCACATACACATCTTATATATAATGTCGGGACTGTGTAGACATTATCTGGAATTTTAATAACTGTGAATCCCAGGGAATCTGGCTTCAGTACGGGTAGGTTGATAGCATAATTCCAATGAACAGTGAGTAAGGAAGGTCCATTTAAAGATGCCCTATCATGGAAATCCACCACTTCATGGTCAAATGGTATCCGATTCCACAAGACATTTTGAGGCATCTCATAAAATGTATGTCAGGACTCTCCACTCTCAGCAGAAATGGGGGAATCATGTATTTGTTTATTCCATCAGCATCAATCTCTTCTTCATCAGGAGCCACCTCTCAGAGGTAACTCTCTCTAGAAGAAAGCAAGAAGGAAAAGGCAGGATACTGTAAGATTACTCTTGCATAAAGCTGGGGAAAACCTACATGGATGGATCATCCCAAAAGGAACTGCAGTAAGAAGAAGCAAAAGTGTATGGAGAGACCCCCAAAAGTGTGTACAATTGTATTTATGTCCTCCTCGTTTCTTCTTCTTCCTTAATTCACTCAAATTCAGTAAAAACTTATATTCAGTAAAGACTAAATACCTGGTAGGGGAAAAGACCCATCTCTCTCTCTCTCTCTCTCTCTCTCTCTCTCTCTCTCTTTCTCTCTCTCTCTCTCTCAAATCTCAAGCAACATTATCAATCTCATTAAAAAAAAAACAAACCACAGGTTTTTCCCAGACCAAAAAAAAAAAAAAATAGACATGAAATTTTGCTTATTGTAGCAGTCCATTTCTATTGCTTATAAGAGAATACCTGAATCTCAAGCAACATTATCAATCTCATTAAAAAAAAACAAACCACAGGTTTTTCCCAGACCAAAAAAAAAAAAAGAATAGACATGAAATTTTGCTTATTGTAGCAGTCCATTTCTATTGCTTATAAGAGAATACCTGAAACTGGGTAATTTATAAAGGAATGAAATTTATTTCTCACAGTTTGGAGGCTGGGAAGTCCGAGGTCCAGGGAACACAGGGAAGTCCGAGGTCCGAGGTCCTGGTGCGGACCTTCTTTTGGGTGGTGACTACAGTGATGCAGGTTGTCACATGGTGAGAATGGGCTGAGCAAGAGAATTAGGTTTCTCACGTGCTCTCCTTATAAAGCCATCAGAACCATGCATATGATTAATCCTTTCATGAGGGCACAGTCCTCACAGTCTAATCACCTCTTAAAGGCCCCACCTTTCACATACCATAATTGGATCCCCCATGTACTTAACACTGTTACAATGTGGGTTAAACTTCAGTGAGTTTTGGGGGGACATTCAATCCCCACCCTTTGTAATCTTTGAAAGGTCATTGAACTTCTGGGAAGCCATCCAGCTCACAAATAAAAGTCCATGTATACTACATGCAGTACTGTGTTAAGCACTTGGAAAGCATTCACAGAATGAGTAAAACCTTAACCCTGCCATTAAGAACGCTGTAATTAGTGAAACATAAAGAAAAACGTGCAACAGTGTTGTAAAAGAGATGACATTAAGACCTGTCTGGGTATTACCGATAAGCTTTCAGAGAAAATGCAGGAGAGAGGATGTGATAAATCCTTACTGAGTATGACCTGGACAGGCTCCTTGGGGGACATATTGCTCTTTGGGATCTTAAAGACACCTTAGCTTAGACGAGTAGACAGAGAAAGTCACCTTGAAACCATGGAGTAGCACAGATAACATTTTCACCTCCTGCTACTTACAAAGCATTATCTACACAACACTGATAAGTACTTTCAGATTCCCAACATCGATGTGTAAGAGAAAAAGCAATGGCAATTTCTTTGCCCAAAGAAACCAAATAGAATGTCAAAAAGTATTGTCGATTAGTGAGGGACTAAGATATACTTTTATGAGAAGTCAGCAGGAAAGAGATTAGGAGAAAACATAACTCATTAAGGGGAAATTAGCCATGAAAATGAAAATTCAGAGAATCTAGAACTTAATAAATGATTTTGCAATAAGGTCCACTATTTTAACAGCCACTAGAAAAGTTTGTTAGAATCTAGGTCTGGCCCACAGAAGATTCAAAATGACACAGTATGACACATAGCTTCTCCTAGTTGCAAGAGAGACTGTGAAATTGAGAATTTTGTTTCTCTCTGCAATTTTTTAGCTCAGTACATTGTCACGGGAACAGAATTACANCTCTCTCTCTCTCTCTCTCTCTCTCTCTCTCTCTCTCTCTCTCTCTTTCTCTCTCTCTCTCAAATCTCAAGCAACATTATCAATCTCATTAAAAAAAAACAAACCACAGGTTTTTCCCAGACCAAAAAAAAAAAAAGAATAGACATGAAATTTTGCTTATTGTAGCAGTCCATTTCTATTGCTTATAAGAGAATACCTGAAACTGGGTAATTTATAAAGGAATGAAATTTATTTCTCACAGTTTGGAGGCTGGGAAGTCCGAGGTCCAGGGAACACAGGGAAGTCCGAGGTCCGAGGTCCTGGTGCGGACCTTCTTTTGGGTGGTGACTACAGTGATGCAGGTTGTCACATGGTGAGAATGGGCTGAGCAAGAGAATTAGGTTTCTCACGTGCTCTCCTTATAAAGCCATCAGAACCATGCATATGATTAATCCTTTCATGAGGGCACAGTCCTCACAGTCTAATCACCTCTTAAAGGCCCCACCTTTCACATACCATAATTGGATCCCCCATGTACTTAACACTGTTACAATGTGGGTTAAACTTCAGTGAGTTTTGGGGGGACATTCAATCCCCACCCTTTGTAATCTTTGAAAGGTCATTGAACTTCTGGGAAGCCATCCAGCTCACAAATAAAAGTCCATGTATACTACATGCAGTACTGTGTTAAGCACTTGGAAAGCATTCACAGAATGAGTAAAACCTTAACCCTGCCATTAAGAACGCTGTAATTAGTGAAACATAAAGAAAAACGTGCAACAGTGTTGTAAAAGAGATGACATTAAGACCTGTCTGGGTATTACCGATAAGCTTTCAGAGAAAATGCAGGAGAGAGGATGTGATAAATCCTTACTGAGTATGACCTGGACAGGCTCCTTGGGGGACATATTGCTCTTTGGGATCTTAAAGACACCTTAGCTTAGACGAGTAGACAGAGAAAGTCACCTTGAAACCATGGAGTAGCACAGATAACATTTTCACCTCCTGCTACTTACAAAGCATTATCTACACAACACTGATAAGTACTTTCAGATTCCCAACATCGATGTGTAAGAGAAAAAGCAATGGCAATTTCTTTGCCCAAAGAAACCAAATAGAATGTCAAAAAGTATTGTCGATTAGTGAGGGACTAAGATATACTTTTATGAGAAGTCAGCAGGAAAGAGATTAGGAGAAAACATAACTCATTAAGGGGAAATTAGCCATGAAAATGAAAATTCAGAGAATCTAGAACTTAATAAATGATTTTGCAATAAGGTCCACTATTTTAACAGCCACTAGAAAAGTTTGTTAGAATCTAGGTCTGGCCCACAGAAGATTCAAAATGACACAGTATGACACATAGCTTCTCCTAGTTGCAAGAGAGACTGTGAAATTGAGAATTTTGTTTCTCTCTGCAATTTTTTAGCTCAGTACATTGTCACGGGAACAGAATTACAGCTCCATGAAAGAGAAATAATGGGAGAATGGACACAGATAAGGCGGGTGGCAGCATTTACTATACGATATGATAATTTATTCAAATCCACATGTTCTGCATGCTAACCATGCTTGCTAAATTTCTTGCCTTTCTACATTCAAAAAGGAGGGCAAATCTATGTGGAGAATCACCACCCTCTCAATTATGCTATGACATATTCACCCTCACTGCATTTAAACATATTATTTTCAAAAATAATAGATATTATATATCTATAAGTATTGCATCACAGGTAGAAAAAAGAAATCTAAATTTGTAAATTTTTATCTGTCCCTCATCAGGTTCCCAAAATCTCATGTCATTGAATAAGCTTGGCCCCCTTTTCATCCCTCCAAGGCAGAAACAGAAAAATGCTATTTTCTTAAAGCTAATGAAATGAGATGAATAAGCTGCAATGATATATTTGCCTCTACAACATTCTTAGTGGGAAACATTCACCCTAGCACAGACTCTTTACACATTGGAGGATACAATAATCGAATCTGAGAACCTTTATAAATCAATATAAAGTGAGACTCAAGAATATGAAACAGCCCTTAAAGGGAATGTTTGCTACTAGGTCATAGAGCATATTGATCGAAGAAAACTTTTGAGAACTCACTGAGATGGCTTCATTACTCAAGGCTACTTCTCACAAGAGAAGATGGTTACATGTGGAAGACAAAAGTTTGAATTCAGGTGACTTAGAAGGGCTTGTGTTCCCAAATTCATTGAGATGCTTGTCATATCTGAGAGGTGTAAGGAATTTCTTAAATAATTCAGTAGAGAGATGTTTTAAAAATATAGATAACCTTTAATCTGTTTCTGATTTAAGCAATTTATTGAGTGCATGATCAATAAATCTACTAGTGGGCTCTTCCCTGGGGTAATGGAGAGACAAGTTGCCCTAGAGGCTCAATGTCTCCAGCATTATTGTGACCTACACAGCATTCTCCTGGCTAACAGAACCCTAATTTTATGCATGGATTAGCATGAGTGCTTCATGGAAATGAAACCCATTCCTGTCTCCTGGAGAAAGAGTGAGAGGAGGATGGATTTAGATTTGCTGAGGCCAATCATGTCGATACTTCCATTGTTTGCCTTAACAATGGGATTGGGACTGAATTCTGTCCAAAAAAACAAGACAGGAAGGTTGCTGGAGTGATTCTCTGAACTGCTTTTTACAACCCTAAGGAGGAGACACGTTGAAGATTTCCATCTGGAGTGTGGCAGAGAAAGTCTGTGCATCTTCCATTTGTGCTCACCATCTTGGTAAGACCCTGATGTGGAAACCAACACGCAGGAGGACAGAGTGTAAAACTGGAAAGGAACCCCAACAGTAATGACATGGCTGAGCTTGAGCCACTCTTATATAGAGAATTACTCAGTTTCTAAAATTTATTCATAATTTGACTTGATGTTTCTGAGCACAGCAGCTGAAAGGGACTCAGATCTTTCTCATGAGCATTGATATCTCAGTGGTTCACGATTTCATTCTCTGTCCCAAGTGATTGGCCAAGAAAAATGAATACCAGATGATGAGAAGGTAGAAGAGTCACTAAAATACAGGATTGTTTTGAAAAGCATTGAAGTAATAGGCATGGGGTTGTTGTCTTTAGAAAGACCTGTTTCTGGGACTGGCATCCGAAAACTTGATAAGCAGAACAGTCTCTACATTACTGAGTGATAACGTTCTTCTCTGTGTGTGAAGCACTAAATTATGCTATTTCAGACTGTCTAGACTGCTTCTACAAACCCCCAATTTCTTTCAGAAAATCCAGAATTTGGATCATTGTAGCTGATGACTCAGGCAGAGAGTCTATGTGAAGAGACCCAATAAAAACCATGAACACTGAGTTTTTACTGGGTTTCCTTTATGCAAAACACAGCACACACATGTTCCTGCATTTCATGGCTGGAGGAAAGGACAGTCAAACACTACAGAAAAAAACATAATCTCAGGTGAGTGCAGAGTCAAGGCCTTCATGTTGGCCAACCTTACATCCCCAACCATAATGTCATTGGGTACCACATGAGGAGACTGGGCTCCCACCCATATTCAGATATTAGTGGAATGCTCACTAGTATAAAGAATCCTATTTTTAAAAATAAATAAATAAATTTGTTTTACTTTGATTATACTTTTGCTGTCTGATTATTTCCAAAATGTGTTTGTTTTAGGATGCACTGTTCTTCCTTGTATAAAAAAAAAAAATGCCAAATTCAAGACAATATCAAGCATGAAAGAAGCTTATAATGGAAACACCCAGCTGTGCATTATCAGTAGAAAAAATGAAACTGACTACACCCTTAAGAGTGATTAATGTTGCCAAGAAGCAAGCAGTTCAAGCTGCAGGTCTTGATACTAATAGAGTAATTATCTGCTAACTTTGATGGAGTGTTAATATGGCGACCGCAAAAATACAGCTGCAGAGAAGAAATCTGCTCCATGAGAGGAGGGCCCTGGGTAAACAAAGAGGAGAGAATCAAAATAAAGCAATGAGGCAGGAAACTTGCATCTGGGCTCATCTGTTTTCTTAGCTCCACTACTTTTTGGATAAGCCTAAGAAAAATGCTTAATTTTGCAGAACTTCAGTTTGCAAGAATCTTGCAGAAGAAGGTTATCAACATTGAAATCAGTGTTCACCACACCACACATCCACACCCATGAGTTCGGCACTCGATGGACTGATGATTGAAAAGGAAGGTGACATACTCAATAAAACAAATAAATTTACCATGGTTAGACAGGTGAGAAGCTGGTCTACTATTTAGGTGAGACAATGAAACTACATCAGAGACACAGACCTCAAAAACCACTTTTAACCCATTAAAGACAAATATACATACATATATATATATACACACACACATATATCTGTGTGTACCCGTTACCAAACAAAGCATTTGAAAATACACTTATAAACCCTGCAGAAGTGCAAATGCACCCTGGAATTTGTGAATTTTTCAAGACCTTGGCCATATTTTCATTAAAAGTGCAGCTGCTGACTTCTCTCCTGAGTTGTTATTCAATTCCATCTCTCCGCGGTATGATGCCTCTTTTCTAGAAGATGAATATGTTTGAGTCTTGGGTGGATGCTAAACACATGGTCAAGAAAAGGAAGAAGACAGAAGCTTCTGTCTTATTCTTTCTTTTTTAATCTCTCTCATCCAGGCCACAGACACGGGGGACCCGTTTATTCTCAGTTGCCGATAGGCAACGATATTTGGGAGCAGTCTTCCAGGTGTTGGAGTGTCTTGTCTTTAAAGAATAAGCAAAGAACAGTCATCTAACCAATAGGGAGATTTGGTCTCTTTTCTTATTTTCTACACAGGTGC
>NW_007726205.1:115387-116582 GCF_000696425.1 Galeopterus variegatus
AAGGATATGTCCAAGTTCTAACCACCATACCTGTGAATGTGATCTTATTTGGAAATAGTCTTTGCAGATTTAATTAGTTAGGTTAAGATAAGTTCATTTTGGAGTTGGAGTAGTGTATGCCCTTACTCCAACACAACTGGAGTTTCTATAAAAATTTCAGCACAGGGAGAACACCATGAGAAAGATAAATGCAGAGACTGGAGTGATGAGCCTCCAGAAGCATCCAACCCTGAATATACCTTGGTTTCAGGCTTCCAGACTCCAGCATTATGAGAAGTTTTGTAGTCCATGGCACCCAGTTTGTGGGAATTTGTTAGGACAGTCCTGCAACAAATACACAAAGTATGGCCAACCCTGCACTATGTACATTGGGAATTAATTTGAACAGCCCTGGCTGGTGGCTTTCCACTCTGTCCTCTAGTCTCCGCAAACCTGAGGAAAACACACCAAGGACACCTCTATACAACTGTACCAGTCATAAATTTTCTATTCTTTCTGAAAGAGACAATATTAGGAGCAAAGGAGCAACTTCTGAACTTGGGTGGGATGGTACGGACGAGAAAGTCCCCTGATTCACACGCTCTGACAAAATAGAAGCAAGTATGAAAATGTATGTCTTACACTCAGGATTCTCTGGAGAAGTTTGCAATCTAACAGAAGATCCTCTCATTTCATTCTGATATTTGTTAGGTCATTTATGACAAGGGCCATGGAAGTGCGGAGGGGCACCTCTGTGTTGGTAGAAGACTAGCCAAGTTTACCTTCCCTCACATGAAACCAATTAAAATGCAGACGACTAGCAAAAGAGAGCTTTCTGAAGACAGATTTGTTTTCTCGAGGGATTATTTTCCCTCTTAAATGAGCGTCTCTGCTATTTGATCACTTGGAGGAGTTCTCTTCAACGTGTTATTAAAATGCAGGGATGACCTTCAAGTCAATAATGTTCTGTCAAATTCTCCATGCTAGCATTGAAACAAATGCTTTAAAAATGCAGAAAAGATCCTCTCAAGACAAACTTATCAGCGTGAAACATTGTCGATCTTTCTCTCTATCTCTCTCTATGCATGTGTGTGCACGTGTGTAATGTGAACATATTTGTCTGTATGAATGGATGGATGAATGTGTGTGTGTGCGTGACTATATTTCATCTCTCAAGATGCTCAGTATCTCGATACAAAAGGAGGCACCATTTAAC
>NW_007726205.1:117736-119951 GCF_000696425.1 Galeopterus variegatus
GAGTAACACAACAGGCTTCTTGCAGAGATTCCACATTTCTGGAAAGAGTTCTTCTTTTCAAAGTTCCACAGTTTCTCCCATGTATTGAGCAACCAATCCCATGTGCACCCTTTAAATGGCCACTTCACCCCTGTACAAAGTTCCCACCTGTGGTGCCATCAAAGTCATGCACAGGACACCCATCTCTGTATTTGTATTTAATTCAGAATAATGCCAGCAAAAATTTTAAACTAGCAGTCGGCATTACTTTCCTCAAATGGAAATGTTTTTATGCTTGGACACCTAAAAGTTCAAGATAAGCTTTTATATTTTATGAATGCAAAAAGAAAATGTGGGGCCGGCCCGGTGGTGCACTGGATATGTGCGCCGCTTGGGGAGCACGGCGGTGCTCCCACCCGAGGGTTTGGATCCCACATACAGACTGGTTCCCGCTCACTGGCTGAGCAAGGTGCGGGAGCAGCACCGAGGGTTGCGATCCCGTTGCCGGACACGGAAAAAGACAAAAAAAAAAAAAAGAAAATGTGAACAAGATATTCAAATATATTTAAAGCACAACATGCCATAATTGTTACTGTATTGCTGAAGATTCCAATCTCCTTTTGTCATTTATCTGCATGTCATTGGTGAAAATAAATTTTCAAGTTTTATTTTAGCCATCTGAGATGATGGTGTTCAATACTGAACCCATCAGCTACATGTGGCTATTTAATTTAAATTGCAACGAAAAATTTAGTTCTTCCTTGGGAACATAAAATGGTGCAGCAGCTGTAGAAAATAGTCTGACAATTTCTCAGAAAAATTAAACATAGTCTTACTGTATGATCCAGCAATTCCACTCCTGGATATATATCCAAAGGAGCTGAATCAGATACCGAAACATACAGGGATACCTCAAAGTGTCCATGGAAAAATAGGAATAAAAGACAATAGGTATCTTTCCAAAAACTTTTTTTTTTTTTGTCTTTTTCCATGTCCGGACCGGTGAGCGGGAACCGGTCTTTAGGTGGATCCGAACCCTTGGGCGGCCCAACTTTCCAAAAACTTTTTGAAGTACCCTTGTATTTTTTAATTCATGTTCATAGCAATAGTCAAGAGGTAGAAATAACCATCAATTGATGAAAGAATAATCAAAATGTGATCTATCCATGCAATGCAGTATTGCTCCACCTTAAAAAGGAGTGAAATTCCAACACACGCTAAAACATGGATGAACCTTGAAAATATTGTGCTAAGTGAAATAAGACAGTCACAGAAAAAGACAACTACTGCATAATTCCACTCTTTATGAGGGACACAGAGTAGCCAAACTCACAGAGATAGAAAGTAGAATGGTGGTTACCAGGGGCTGGGGCAGGTAGAGAGGAGAGTAGGGAGTTATTATTTAGTGGGTGCAGAGTTTGTCTTTTGCAAGATGAAACAAAAGTTTGGGAGATGGATGTTGGTGATGGCTCCAAAAGAATGTGAATGTGGGCTGGCCTGGTGGCACACTGCTACAGTGCGCCANTAGAAAGTAGAATGGTGGTTACCAGGGGCTGGGGCAGGTAGAGAGGAGAGTAGGGAGTTATTATTTAGTGGGTGCAGAGTTTGTCTTTTGCAAGATGAAACAAAAGTTTGGGAGATGGATGTTGGTGATGGCTCCAAAAGAATGTGAATGTGGGCTGGCCTGGTGGCACACTGCTACAGTGCGCCACTTGGGAGCACGGTGGCGCTCCCGCCGTGGGTTCGGATCCCACATACAGACCGGTTCCCGCTCACTGGCTGAGCGAGGTGCGGGAGCAACGCCGAGGGTTGCGATCCCGTTGCCGGTCCCAGTCCGGTACGGCCGCAACACTGAGGGTTGCGATCCATTGCCGGACACGAAAAAAGACAAAAAGGAAAAGAAAAAAAAAAAAAAAAGAATGTGAATGTACTTCATGTCCCTGAACTGTACACTTAAAAATGGTTACAATTGTAAATTTGGTTATAAATATTTTACCACAATAAAATGAAAAAACAACAACAACAACATTATGAAGCTTAATTTACCAGTTGCAGTTACCACACTCTAAGTGCTTAATAACCACAGCACAAAGCTCAGATGAAGAATATTTCCAACATGGTAAAACATCCCACCAGTGAACAATGTTGCTCTATGCAGCCATAGATCGAAGTGAGAAGAAGGAAAGAGAGAGAGAGAGAGAGAGAGAGAGAGAGAGAGAGAGAGAGAGAGAGAGAG
>NW_007726205.1:120951-123833 GCF_000696425.1 Galeopterus variegatus
GAAAGAAAGAAAGAAAGAAAGAAAGAAAGAAAGAAAGAAAGAAAGAAAGAAAGAAAGAAAGAAAGAAAGAAAGAAAGAAAGAAAGAAAGAAAGAAAGAAAGAAAGAAAGAAAGAAAGAAAGAAAGAAAGAAAGAAAGAAAGAAAGAAAGAAAGAAAGAAAGAAAGAAAGAAAGAAAGAAAGAAAGAAAGAAAGAAAGAAAGAAAGAAAGAAAGAAAGAAAGAGAAAGAAAATTAAAGCATTTTCCTTTTAGGGACAGGTTTGCTGGCTGGATCGACAAGGTCAGAAGATAATCTGTGTGATGCTCCCTTTGAAGCAGCGTCCATATCCTCACTTGTAAGGATGTTTACCCATAATCAGAATCACTTTCCTCCTTTCTGGGGACAGCTGTGTGAATGTGTGACCAGCAAAACCTCACAGGTAAGTGATTAGCGACATGAGGACATGCCATAAGAAAAAACATTATGTGGAGAGAAAGTTAGCATCGCTGTAGTCAATTTCATTTCAGAGGACACTGTTTCTAGATTTCTAGCATTTACTGCTTACTGCTTAAAAAAAAAGTAGATCCTTGTCATTTCTTGAAACAAGGGCTGGAGAGTTGCAAAGAGAATACAATACAAGAAAGGTGAAACTGGTTTCTGGAGTCAAGGTGGTTGATTCGGCTTCTGCATTCCGAGTGCATTCACAGACATAAGAAAGGTAATGATCCTCATTTCAGCCAAGAAGCTAGAGATGCCAGCGACAGACAAACCTTGCCGGGAGCACCTTCCTCCAAAATAAAATCCTAATATATCCGTGTGGCATATTATAACACGAAAATAATATGGTCGAGAACCACTAGTCTCCTGCTCTTCAACGATGCTGAAATTGATGGATAGCAACGACTGGCAATATCACTGCAGAACTATAAGGCAGAAATGTCCACTTGCAAAGTGAGGAAAAAGGTTAAAATAAAGTGGTTTTCTTTTCATAAATAGAGGGAATTAATGTAACACCTCAAGCCAAGCAGAAAAGAAAGGGTGGGGTTAAAAAATAAAACAGATTGCAGTTGTAATTACCTATTGTTTTTCGGACAGGTAGATAGATGGATAATATATAATGCATATAGTAGATATGATACATATTAGTTTTTCATTATATCTTATGATACATATTCATATATGCATATGAGTGCATGTATATATGTGTGCACATAATGTATATTATGTACAACATATGAGTGTATGTATATATGTTTGCATACAATATATTATATACAACATAATGCATGTATGTTTATATTTGTGCATATATAATGCATACCTATAATAGATAAATTTATTTATCATAATATATTGTAATATACACATTTGCATGCATATATGTATATAGTATTTATAGTACACATATATTTCTTATACTATATCATGATACATTCATGCATGCACATATATGCCTAAACACATGTATGTTTGTATATCTTTTATATAGTATTTATAGTATACATATTTCTCATACTATATCATAATACTTTCATGCCTGCACATATATGCATAAGCACATGTATGTATGTACAAAATTTATCGTATATAATCTTCATCACATATATATTAATTATAATCACAGGAAGCAGGCTCATCAATATCTGAGAGTCCAAGCAGTGAGGTTTATTGGAAGAGGACAGGGATGTGGGAACAATTGCTGCATAATTAAGCAAAGATTGAAAGCTGCTGTTTCTAGACCAGCTGCTCTGGAGATGAGACTCCTGCAGTGTAGAATGAGGGTGTACAGGGTGGAATCGTGATACTCCGAGTGTGGTCCACAGCCAGGCAGTGCCAGCATCCCTAAGAACTTCTGAGAAAAACAGCATCTCCTCTGCTGAATTGGAATCTGCACTTTAACAAAATTACTATGTGATTTCCGTGCCCATTCAAGTTTAAGACTCTCTGGACTGAATGAACCCTGGTTTTCTTAGGCTGTAAACTCATCTGGTTCTTTGTAAATGCTACAACATTAGGGGGAGACTCAGCATGGCGATTGTGATGACTACGCAGTATCTGTTGGGCTCTGACAGTGGATGGTAAGTCAGGAACGCCCCAGGGACGGTGGTCTCACCACTGAAAGCTAGCTAGTGATCACCCCTCCTAAAGGCTGTCACAAATGATGAAAGCTCTCATACTGGCATCACACTTGATACTGGGTGTCTCCTTTTCCCTAATTGATTTGCAATTGGTACACAATAGCAGAAGGTCTTTAAGCTCTTTTTAATTAGAGCTTTATAGATAGAAGAGGAAAAACAAAGGAGGGAAAATTATTCCAAAGAGAATCCTCCTGCATGAGGCGTACAATTGCATGCAATTCACAATAAAACCAGCAATGACAATAAAAAGGCAGGAGAAATTCCTTTACTCGAATAAGTTAATAACACTCTCTTAGGCATGCTGAAAATAATGCTGGTTACTGATCTCTACATGGCTGCTGCATATTTGCTAAAATGCAGGTGAGTGAAATAAATGCCAAATGCCTCCATTTCTTAATCCAAAATTGTTACATTTAGTTGCTTATCTCACTAACCTGTTATGATAAAGTCAAATAATATCTATAAAGATATTATGGAAAGTATTATGCAAATGCAAGTTCTTACTCTTCTTTTAAAAGAAATGAGTATACCAATGCCTTGATATTTTACTGGAAGATTTAAAAATTTCATGCTGGGGCAGCAAGTTTTGCAAAAGCATTCGGAGCTGCGTTTTTCAAAGAGGCAAGGTCCGCAACCCACCATGTATTCCTAAACAGCAGCCAGCGTGAGTCTCCCTGTGCTCCTGTCTCACTGCTTTTAAGACATTCCTTGAAATATTAATGCACCTAAATTGAATCTCCTGGGAGACATTGCATCTGTTTTTTT
>NW_007726205.1:124183-128412 GCF_000696425.1 Galeopterus variegatus
TTCCTTGAAATATTAATGCACCTAAATTGAATCTCCTGGGAGACATTGCATCTGTTTTTTTGTTGTTGTTGTTGTTGTTGTTGTTGTTGTTTATTTGTTTGCTTTTTAACTTTGAAATACCTGTGTTGGTAATAGGAACTTTGCATCAAGAAACTCTCCACCTTTCAATCCTCATTGTGCCGTTTTTAGATTTATTTTAATTCCCATTCACCCTTATCCTCCACCCTACCCCTCCCCCCCCAAAAAAAATGGGAAAAGGAGGTAAGAGAAAGAAAAAAAAAGAAGAAGGAAGAAAGAAAGGAAGGAAGGAAGGAAACCACATTTCCAGACAGATCTTCTTTCAATAAAATAATCATGATTTATTTGCTTAAACGTAATTATTACTTTAGCCTCAAATAAGAATGCTAAGATTTTAGATTCATAATCAAAGAGGATTGTAATAATGATGTATTTCTTTCTGTAGTGAATATGGTGCTAAGCTTTTCCAGGAACCATGTAAATAAAGAACAAGCACACCTTTTCCCTGTCTGATTGTAAAGTACTGCCTTGACAATGTCATGTCTCTGCACAGAAGCCAGGGACAGTTCCCTCTTGCCTATTTTCTCTGTCTCATCTTCCTAACTCGCTGGCTCAATCAATCTCCCTGGTCTTAGGCCCCCTCATGTCCTAAGTGGAGAATGTGAAGTGGGTCTCCCTGCACACCCAGAACTTTAAATGCCTCATAGCCATTAGAGATATAAACAAAAATAGCACTTAACTCACCTGGAAGTTAAAAAGGACGACTGAACAATTTCAAAGAGCAATTTAGAGAGCCTGCTGCCGTTCATATATAAACCGTGACAGAGGACATCAGTCAAACCTGTTGGACTAAAGTGGAAATTAGACTTAGAACTGCAAGCAACAAAAAGAGCTGGTTTTCTCTTTATACATTTCTTCAGGTAGCTGCTCTGGACAAACATTATCGATTCCCGTTTTTTTCAAGATTGGTCCTCAAACAGGATGTCTCCTACCAGCACCAGAGACAAGATATTCTTGAGGTTTCTTTGACCAAGTAGACCAGCTTTTATATCTCCTTAAATCAAACCCAAGCCATGGACCCTGTATCTAGGAATTAATAGCTTTTTAAAAATAATCCAGTGCCAGAGGTTGGTGGAAGCAGGAAGACGAGACAAGATATTCTTGAGGTTTCTTTGACCAAGTAGACCAGCTTTTATATCTCCTTAAATCAAACCAAGCCATGGACCCTGTATCTAGGAATTAATAGCTATTTAAAAATAATCCAGTGCCAGAGTAATAATAATAATAATAATAATAATAATAATAATAATAATAATAATAATAATAATAAATGATGGTGCCCGAGAAGTTGCTAATTATTCCAACTGGGTGACTCATGACATCTCATCATATTATAATATCTAATTTTATTTTCTTATTTGATTATACAGTGTAAACATTTTTGTGACCCTTTACTGATAATCTCTAATTTTATACATGTTTGATATATTCCATAATAAAACATAAAAATAATTTAAATTTTCTTTTTCTTGCAGACAAACTCTCCAAACAATCCATCCAGAAACTCAGAATAAAGTGGGGAAAAATCAAATTTAGTAATGATGATGGATCATAGCTGTCTTATTTATAACATTTCCAACTTGGACTTTTATTATATTTTTATAGCTAACAATACACATATGTATATACAACAAAATTTATTCTTCGCTCTGTGTGCTTCCCTTAAGCTAGATTTCATAGCGTTTTTTACAGTAATTATTGCTGGTTGCCTATTGTTTTTCTTAAAAATAATATTAATATTTTACCCCTTCTACAAGAAGTGACTTTTCTTTACTCCACAGGCTGTAATACCCAGCAATAGAATAAGTTTTCTTTATTCATTTTTGTAATAACTATGTAGTTGTAATGTTTCCACTTTTAAATTAATTTTGTTTCTTTTCTACAGAATATTTTTCTCCCGTTATCACATTGAGCTTTGACTTTTTGTTTTTCCTTTAACTGGGTGTCCTTCCTGTGATAAAGACATTACATACCTACTGTAACATTTTCCAACAGCCTCTCCCAACCAATTTTCTGTTTAATTTATTTCCTTTATATATTTTAGACACATTATTGACATAATGACCCAGCAAGCCTAACACATATTTTCTCTTTTACCCATCAAATTACATCAGGACTAATTACAGTCATAAAGGGGAAGATCTATAATCAGTACCTTCAAACAAAAATCAGTCAGCTACACTGTGCAATTAATTCTGTTTCCTTAGAATTTTAATGACTGAAAAAAGAAATTATCCAGAAATTCCATGTCTGGGGCTTGCCTAAGCACTGTGTGTGCCTGGGCTTATTGAGATCCAAGAGTTGTCCAAAATAGCTTGCCTCTGTCTTGCATTTGATTGTAGCCTAATAAAGTCATGGACTTTGAAGTTGCTTTGCCTCCAAAGCAGACATAGAAAACCAGCCAGAACTTATGACAACCAAAGATTATGTCTCTTCTTTCAAAATAGGCTTTTTTTTTAAAAAAAAAAAAAAAAAGGAAAAAAAGTTGAAGCTATTTGTAAGCAATCAATCTGATCCAATTCATTTTTTCCCATTGGAAAAAAAAGTACAGAGTGCCCTACTTTGAATGTTTATCTTGGACACAGAACGTTTTAAAATACTGCTATTTATACATGTATCCAGTAGTAGTCAGCATGCTCCATATCTTATCCAACAGTTGGTATTGGCAGATATAATTTTCACCAGTATGTTAGGCCTATGATGATATTATGGTGTTAGTTTATTTTGCATTCCCTAAATCCTACTGAGGTTGAGAATCAATTCCTGTGTGTCGAGATGGGATGAGCTGTCTCTTCTCTGAATTGCTGGTTCCTATATTTAGTCATTTATCTGGGGTTGTTTGCATTTGTCTTAATTATTTCTGTAAAGTACATATTCAAAGACTGATCCCTTTGGATTGTAAAATGTGTGTCTCACCTTTAGTTGATTGCTTTTATATATTTTCTGTATTTTTCTTGAGTCTCTATTTTTGTCATTGTCTTTATATTTTCCTTTTACATTAGTTGATCATAGTTTTAAAAACTTCTTTGAACAGGCTATATAATACCTGCTTTAAAGCTTTTGTTGAATCCAGCACTTAGGGAATGTCAGAGTCAGCTCCCACTGACTAGTTTCACTTCTCAATATAGTTTGCACTTTCTTGTTTCTTTGCAAGAATTTTTATGGAAATTCAAGCATTTTACATGATATTTTCTAGCACATCTCTCAAATAATACAGAATCCTTGACTCTATTTTACTTTGTAAGTATTGTTGAGTTTCTCTTTAATAACTTGCCTGGAATTAACATTGCAGAGCCCATCTCCTTAGAGTGTGGCCATTGATATCTCTGCTTTTATTTTTTTATTTTTAATTTTTAGCTTGTAGGTTCCCAGGAATCTGCATAGCTTAGTAGTCACCAATGATTTGGCAGAAGTTCTGCTCAGACACTGGGGTCCCCACAGTCTGCCTTCTGCCAGCCCACTATGTGTGGTTTGTGGAGCACATGCAAAGCACAGCCAGTTCTCAACTCCCTCCACTTTGTCCACTGGGTCCTGCTGGGTCCCTGTCACTCATCCCTGGAGCTTCTAAGTCACAGGAATGTGTGCGGAGAATATCTCAGCAATTCTATGGCACCATCATGTCCAGAGATCCACTATTAACTTTCAGCTTATTTACCACTAACCCCAGCCTGGGCCTTCACCATTTTTGTTCAACCTGATGTTGAATTAATACACAATTTATGACACAATAATTCACACTTAGCTAAATCAAATCACATTAACTTATTTTTTTTAGAAAATATATTCTTAATGATAATTTATAACAGATTACTTCATGGCCTGTCCAAACTGGAGCCTGTCCTGATTTATGACGGTGCCAATCCGGATAGCTAATTCTATTTCATTGCCTTTCTGCTGAAGGTAACTCTATCCTAAAGCATTGTATGGAAGTTGCAAATCTGGGAAGCACATTGTCCCCATTGGAAACTGAAATGGAAAAATAAATCACGTGAAAAATGGTGTCATTGAGGTTAAAGACTTCACATGTCATGATCTTCTCTGGTCACTCAAGGGTGTGAGTGCCATGTGAGAGGTCACAATTCACAGACACAGAAAGGTCCTCAGGATACAATGAGAAGAGAGACATTTTCATCATTACATGGAAATCCTCA
>NW_007726205.1:128558-203558 GCF_000696425.1 Galeopterus variegatus
CTGTATGTGGGATCCGAACCCTCGGCGGGAGCGCCGCTGCGCTCCCAAGCAGTGCACTGTAAAAGTGCGCCACCGGGCCGGCCCATGATTGTGCTTTTTTTTAACATTTTTGATTGCATATAAATTCAATTTCTCATCTGTCTTTTCTGGCATTGGATGATACAAGTGTGGCGTTGTGTTACCATTGAAGACATGCTTCCCTGCTTTAAGACGTAAAGATCCTCTCCCACATTTTCTTCTAGAAATCGTTGCTTTTTTTCACCCTTAAGTCTTGCATCCCCTGTCTTATAAATGCATTGATCCTTCCTATTCCAGATGCATGCCAATTTTTCTGCATCATATTGTGTTGACTATAAAATACCTCACAGTTTGATAGTAAGGCAGTGGTGCAAGCCCGTATACTCTTCATCGGTAATTTTGATGTTCACCAGCTGAAGACCTCAAGAAACAACCTTATAGTCAAAGTCAGGATTATTATGCATGCTGCAGCGAAGGATTACTTTCTTGGTCCAATATCGACACTCATGGGAATTGCTTATGTTTGGCAGGGGAGTGACATCCCCTAACTTGTAACAAACAGGATAGTGACCCGCTCATAACTGTTAGGATTGTTTGGTTCTTTCCCAGCAAATGCAGTGTTTGTTGTAGATTTTTGTGAGATATCCTTTATGAAGCTAATCATCTTTCTCTTTATTAGTGATTTGCTAATAAGACGTATTATGGATGAGTACTAATTTTTTTTCCTATGCCTTTTAAGACCTGTTACATTTCTAAACTGTGATTTTCAGGGTTTTATTTTTATTTTTACATTAGTTACATTTTCTTTCCATTCTTATTTTCCTCGAATAAATCCTACTATGCAATAATCATATGTTCCCACACATATGCAAAAATCCATACATGCCACTAAAGTCAAGTTCTGAATATTTTAATTAGAATGTTTGCCTTTTGTGTTCACAAGTGTAAGTCTATAGCTTCTTTTTTTTCCTAAAAAAATATTTATTTAGTTTTGATTATACATATTCATGGAGTACAGAGTTGACTATCAGTATTTGTGTACAGCATGTGATGATCAAATCAATATTATTAGCATTTTCAGCATTACAAATCATAATTTTTCTTTGTGTCCCTAACCCAATTAGTCCCTAATTGCCTCTCCTCATTCCACTAATCATCAGGTAAATGCAAATTAAAACCACATTGAGATGTCATCTCACTCCAGTTAGACTGGCTATAATCAAAAAGACCGAATAACAAATGCTTGTGAGGTTATGGAGAAAGGAGAACCCGTCTACATTGTTGGTGGGACCGTAAATTGGTGCAGCCCTTGGGGAAAACAGTATGGAAGTTCCTCAAACAACTACAGATAGAACTGCCATACGATCCAGCAATCCCACTGCTGGGTGTTGAACTTCTTGTATTCTGCTTGATTTCTTGTGAGTGAAATAAGATGATGATAATCTCATAGCATGAGTTAACAAGCACTCTATTTTTCTATGTAATGGAATATCTAGCTTTAAAATACATTGTTTTTTTTCCTTAATGCTTCAGTGAAATGTATCAAAAAGGCATCCCCCTTCTTTTTACTATTTGTTTTGTTTTGTTGTAATAGTGTGTGTGTGTGTGTGTGTGCATGTGTGTGTGTGTGTGTGTGTGTGTGTGTGTGTGTTCGAGGTCAGAGTTTGGATTATTCATTTAATATCTGTATCTTTTGTTGCCTAATTCAGATTCTCAAATTTTTCAAACGTGTTAATTTATGGATTTCAACAAAAATATCCAATTCTTCCAGGTTTTTAAATATATTAGCAGAATTTTTTAAATAATATATTCTTATATTACTTGATTCTCTATTATATCCATGGCTGTATACTCAAGTTTAAAAAATATTCATTTACTATGATTTTTCTTATTTTTAAATTAGTCTTCTAGAGATTTATCAATTTTGTAAATATGCTTTTTTAAGAAAAAAATTTTAAAAAACAATTCTCTCTAAAATTTCCTATCTACTTTTATCATTACAATATGTTTTTGTAAATGTTATGTTGTTATTTTCTCTATTCTTTTTTTTTTTTCCTTTTTTTTGTCTTTTTTTTTTTTTACTGACCGGCAATGGGATCGCAACCCTCAGTGTTGCGCCCACACCGCGCTCAGCCAGTGAGTGGATACCAGTCTCCACATGGTATCCGAACCCTCGGCGGGAGCGCCGCCGTGCTCCCAAGCAGCGCACTCTCCAGTGCGCCACCGGGCCAGCCCTCTATTCTTGATTTTAAAACACTTTTTATTAGTAATAGATTTTTTAAAAAATAAAAAATATATTTAATTGTACACATTTATCTTGAAGTACCGCTTTTTATGTAGCCCCCAATTTGTTGTCATACTTACCTAGTTGTTGATTTTGTAGTTTTAGAATGCTCTTATGTTGTTATATACAAGTTTGGGGGACTATATTTTACATTTATGTATTTTAAAATGAGGGATTTTTACTTTAAGTGCATAATGTTAAGATATGGTCTTCGTAGTGACTCCACATTTTATTGTGATTTTATTTGCTGCATAATCAATTTTAAATGTTTCTTATGTGTGTATTTTATGCCTAGGCATCTTATGTATGTGTATTTATTTCAAATCAACCTTGCCAATGCTAATGCTCAAGACTATAATAGTACTCTTGAAGTTCTGTCTGATAATATATCATATTGTTTGAGTTCCTTGAAAAAACTCACACTGTTATTTCAGACTAGACAATTTCTTTTTGTAAATTGTCAGATGAAGATTTATATGTTTTGAAACTGTTGTTATGTACTTACAATTTCAGAATTGTTATATATTCTTGATGGATATTTTTAGACATGATATCTCATTTCAGCTGCATGAATACTTTGTGCCTTAAATTATGTTTCTTTATATCAATAATGTTACACTGATTTACGCTTAAATAGTTCATGCAATGCAGAACTATTTTCATCCTTTATTAAGAAATTTTCCGGGTGTCATTTTGCATGTGTCCCTCTTGCACACAATATATTGCTGAATAACTTTAATTCAACCCAGCAATCTTTTCAAATAGGCGAATATAATACACATGACTGTGCAAACACACACACAGAGTCATTACTCATCATGTTGGATACTGTCTACCAATTTTTTTTTTCTGTTTTTGATTACATTTTGCTTCTCCTTTTCGTACTTACCATTCTGCTTTCGTCTGAGTTTTTTTTCTTGAAAAATTAATTTATTTATTTATTTTTAATTATACATATTTATGTGGTACAGAGTTGACTATCAGTATTTGTAGACAATGAGGGATGATCAAATCAATATTATTGCTATGTTCATCACTACAAATCATAATTTCTTTTTCCATCCTTACCCAATTGCTTCCTATGCCTCCTTCCCGCTCTCCCTTTCCCACCTGTAGTAACTCTAGGTCTGTTCTCTCCTTCTGAAAGTTCAACCTTTTATTGTCGTCTGTCTTCTTTCCTTCCTTTCTTTCTTTTTGCAGCAGGGGGACCAAACCCTTGACCTTGGTGTTACAAGACCATGCTCCAACCAACTGAGCTAACTGGTGAGACCTGGATTTATTTTTTTTGTTCTTTCTCTTTTCCCTTTGCTTATTAGAAATCTCTATGCTTTATTTTTATTCTTTTAGTAGTTGCCATTAAATTGCATTGTAAATATTAAGCTACACATTTTTCTGATATAATCTAAACTGGTTATTTCTATAATACTCTTGACTGTCATGTATATCTTAGAATACCTAATTAATAATTGAACTGTTGTGGGAGCTAAGAAAAAATACAGACCACAGTAAAACACTGAATTTCCAGGAGAGAACAGACCTATAGTTACTACAGGTGGGAAAGGGGGAGCGAGGGATAGGACGTAATTGGGCAAGGGACCAAAAAAGTATTTAGAATTTGTAATAATGAGCATGCCACTAATATTGATTTGATCATTGCATGCTCTGTGCATATACAGATAGTCAACTCTGTACACCATAAATATGTGTAAACAATAATAATTTTTAAAACTTAAATTCTCTAGTTTTTCCTACAACTCAAAAGCTTACCATTTTGTAGTTGAAAGTTTTTTTAAATTCTTGGATACATTTTATAAACTTCCAGATTTGTCATTATTTCCCATATATTCCTTTCCATAGGGAGAATTCCAGAATTACATGAAGTTACAGAAATGTATCTTTTTCTATAAATTTGATATCAAATGTATTCATTCGTTTATTAAAGGTCATGGTAAGTCCCTTTTGTATTTTTGTATGTATGAATGAGCATTTATTTTGTCTTAATTCACAGTCTGAACATGTAATCTCGACCTGCACATTTACTTATTTTGAACCTGTTGGATACTTTTAATGTTAGCTTTGTGGCTTTCTTCCATTAAGAAAAATTGTCAGCAATTATCTCTTTGAATATTGCTTCATCACATTCCTTTTGCTCTCTTGGAAGTTTCAAATATGTGGACCACAGAAACTCTCAATCTATTCACCATTTATTTATCTGCTGCTTCCTATTTTTATCTATGTTCTAATTCTTGAGTTACTGCTTCAATTATACCTGATATGGAATTTTTATACGTGCATATAATTTATATAAATGACTGAGTTTAGATTTCATGAGATTTTCCATAGCCATAAGTTCTGTTTAATTGCATCAAGTTTTGATTTCATATACATTGTCAATAATTAGCATTTCTTTATTCTCAACTCCAACATGATAAATACACTTTTTAAAGAAATTCTCGAAAATGCCTAAAAATATTTTCACTTTGAGTTACTTCAGGTTTCAAACACTGATTTTGATGCTTTCCTAGAATTGTATTTATTTTTATAGTTTGCATTTCTTTCACTGTTTTATTTTGATGGGAAGTGTTAAAATAATTAAATGGGAGGATATTAGACTGAGGTGGCACTAACCCCCTGAGTTTCCTAAACCTAAACAAACCAAAACCTAACTCAGACTAATTTCCTATAAGCCTCTAACTTAAAAGGAAACCAAAACTTAAGCTTAGCCAGTCACAGAAGCCCAACTGGACATTAGTTAGTTATATTATCTTAAACATCCTACCCATATAATCCAATTAAGATAATTGCTCAAATTTAATCACTCAAATAATTTCTTTGTTCTGCTCCACTGTCATCCCATAAAAGCCTTTCCCCTTGCTTTCCTTGGAGGAACCCCAAATTGTTTTTGGTTTGGAGCGACCAGATTAGTGAGCATTCCTGTACGCACAAACAAACTCTTGAACGTTTCAGTGTGTCAAAATGTATCCTTTAGCAGTCCTGGTTTGGTTTGGGATTGCTTTTTTATTCCTTGACTTGCTTTCTCTCCACCCAGCCTTCTATATTCTTCATCTCCAACCCTGCCTAACAGTTATGTGTGTCCAGGTGGAAAACCAGGTCTTGCAGTGAAATTTCAGAGCTCCTGCCCTGCAGCGGCACTGAAACTGTTGGACGTCCAGCTCCAAGGCAGCAGGATGTTTGCTTTGCATCTTCCTTGAGATGTTGGTTCTTGATTCTCTTTTCTTTGTAGCACCATGCCGTGCTACAAGTCAGAAGCACCTGTGTCAATCCAAAAAGGTATGTCCGCACCCTTTTTCAAAATTATTATTATTGAGGTAAAATTCGCATAGCATAAAATTCAGCATTTTAAAGTGTAAAGTGTACAGTCCTGTGGCACTTGGCACTTACAACATCCACAGTGCTGTGCAGTCATCACCTCTATCTCATCCCAAAACATTTTCATCACCCCCGTAGGAGACCCTGTACCCATTAAGCAGTCACCCCCCATTTCCACCCCCTCCCCATCCCCTGACGACCACTAAACTACTTTCTATCTCTATGAATTTGCCTATTCTGATCAATTTCTATAAATGGGATCATACTGTATTTGACCTTTTCTCTCTGGCTTCTTCCCCTTAGCATAAAGTTTTTGAGGTTTATCCATGTAGCATTTCTTTTTGGTCATTTTAGCCAGTTTTCCTGGGATTGAGAGAACTGTCCTCAGCACAGATGTTGACTTTTGACAGTAAACCTGGCTTTCATTGCTGTTTATCATAAAAGATCTTTAGAACTTAGCCATGATATAGCCAAACCCCTGTCCCCTTCTACCTGTTTTCTGATCCAAACGCAAGAAATCTCAGAACAGCTATTCTGTTATGCACATGCTCTCTCTCTCTCTCTCTCTCTCTCTCTATATATATATATATATATATTTTTTTTTTTCTTTTACTTTTTCTCTTTTTCTTTTTTCTGATGTGCATTTTTTTGGGGGGCTGTTTCTGGTTAAATCTTATCCTTTGCATTTTGACAGTCTTTTCTTATGCTTTGTGTAGTGGTAAGGAGTGGTTTATTGTTTAAACTTGATGCACCATCTACTCCGGAATGACCCCTTGTAGATCAATCTTCACTTAAAAAGTAGCAGGTGTCTCCTAACAGACCAGCTCAAGTGACTAGTTAATCCGTAAAAGACAAAAATATGGATGTCTGTTCATCTCTGTATGCATGTCACGTACAGTCTAGTACACTCCAGGTTCCACAAGAACTTCTCATAGACACATTTCAAGAAAACAACCTAAAATATCTCCTAGAGACATAAAGAATTGTAAATGACATTATTTCACATTACAAAACCCCATGCTTTTGGGGGCTCCCAAATCTCTTTATCCTTTTTTGCTTTTCTCTTTTCTACAACATTTGTTACTCTCCAGCATATGATATGAGTCAGTCACTTAATAGATCATTGTTTATTGTGTCTTATCTCACTAAGAGGTTAGTGTTGACTGGGGAGATTGTTTGTCTTTTCAATTTATTCTTTTATCTCCAATACCTAAATAATCGACTGGAGAAAAGTAGGCATTTAGCAATATACTTGAGCTTATATTATAGTATAGTATAGTATACTATGTTATTATACTCTATTATATTTTATTATACTATAATTACATTGTTATGTCCCATTATATTTTAGTATAATATAATTGTATTATCTTATTACACTCTATTATATTTTATTAAAATCCACCCATTTGTCATCAGTTGTCCCTCATCACCTACCTTTGAGGTCAGATACACATTCTACCATCACCCATTTTTTTCTCACACTCTTTCTCATAAAGATTTCTAGAATCTCTTTGTTTTCAACTTGCAAAGTCATTTACAGCAAGTTTATTGCTTAATTTTATTATAATGTTTTCAGCTAAAAGATTAATTAGGTTTTTGGCTGTGCACCAGAAAGTAAAACCCAGATTCTCTTAAGTGGAATCTTACACAGTGATGCTGATTAAAGGTTTAACTTCACTACGACCTTCTGCAGTGGCCAGGTCTTAAAGACAAGGTGGATGCACAGTCCACACAAGACGTCTCAGCCTTGTGGATTGGAGAAGAAAATCAACAGGAGAATGTGCCTGATGTTTCTCCAGGTCTTGGGTTGGGCAGGTCAGTGGATTTAGATTTTACAAGTTACTATTATGCTTCATAAAATGCTTTTGTCCCACCTGTGAGGTTACCACTGGACTTCCACTGTGACACTTATATGATCTTGGGAAGGCGAGTAATTGCCTCGTACTCAAATGTCAACAGCCTCGGTTCACACAAAACACATAGTAAGAAGTCTTCCATCCAGTTCATTCTTCTTTACCTTGGGGTTATTCCTAAATACAATGGACACCTGGCTTCTCAGATGAATAAGCAGCAACTCTGACTCCCTATTTAGGCTAAAGTAAAACTATTTGAGTTGTCCCATGCTGCAACAAGGATGGAAGTATTTGTGCTTCAAATATTTAGGTTCAGGACAACTCCTCCCATACCAGAATGTTGGCTCTTAGTTAATTATGGTCATTTGCTCTCCATCATGGTCTCATAAACATCAGTCTGGAAAGATAACTGCTCACTCCACATATGTAGGTAGAAGTGAGTTGAAATCAGATGAGACTTTGGAAGGATTATTACAAACCACATGCTTTTAAATCCAAAATGGATAAGAGGGGTTTAACCCTACAATTCCCTGACACTTATCTACCAAAAAATAGTATGTTTCAGTCCTGTCAAACTTATAACAAGACCTAATTCTCTCTTTGTTACACCTGCATTTAAGTACAACCTTGTTTTCCCCAAATTAACCCACATTGGTGAAGTCATTTTTTCTGCTCCAAGCATTCACTTTTTTCCCATATATTCCAACATGCTCAGATGACACCTAAAGCTGTGGTTCTCTCTTGTAGAGGAGATTGCTCCCCAGGAACACTGGGCAATATCTGGAGATGTCTTTGGTTGCCACAACTAAGAGGATGCTCTTGGCATTCACAGGGTGAACACCAGGGATGCTGCTAAATATCCTACAGTGCACAGGACAGCCCCGAGAGCAAAGAATTATCCCACCCATGTGTCAATAATGCCCAGGTGGAGAAAACCTGATTTACAAGTTAATTGGTGGCACTTTCCTAGGTTTGCATATAAGATATCCAAAGACACTTCGTTTTCTCCTGAATTGATGACATGTTGATAGCCAACTCACGTTGACACTCACCTTCTAGTACGTATTCAAAATGTGTATTCCACTTTCCATCATAATATTTTTGTCCTTTTGGTTTGCATGTACCCATCTTGTTCCACCTGTTTCCTGTATCACTCTTGGCCACTTTTGTCATGTTTGTAACATATTTGAGACTCATCCCATTTATATTTGTAACATCGTTCGTGTTCTTAACATTTCAATGAAAAAGAAATATTATTCCCTTTAGCTTCCAACATAATTCTGTTTCACTTCTCATTGTCCCAATTCAAATCCCACTGCTTTTCTACTGGTCACATAAAGTATATAAATAAATGTATTCCTGGAATATAGATAATTATATTTTTTAAATCACCATGCCAGAAAAATTGCTCAAGGGCAGACAGAAGACCAACATAAAATGAGACTTGTTACTTGGAATCTATAATTGTCCTCTATTTGCTGACAGCAGGTGCCCCAGTCTAGTTTAAATTCACCAGGGCCCCAGAACTAAATAATAAACTCCCATGCCAGTAGCCAATTTTCAGCCATCCCGTCTACAAATTTACTCCGAAATATGGGATGGAGGGTAATATACTCACCTGCGTGGTTCTTCTTCTGATGAAAAGCACTTTGAAAATAAAGGTCTTATCTTGTTGATACAGGCCAGACAATGTCCTGAAATAAACGGGAGGAACTGGGGGCTGAGCAGGCAGGCAAATCCATTCTCACCTCAGCTCAAGCCAGATAAGTTGCAAACTCCCTCTGGAAACTGGGCTGAAAAATCCAAAATGGTATACAAAGCCAGGGCAAGATGAATAGCTATGTCTTGAGTCAGTGCCTGACGTACTGTTCTTACTAACCCATCATATCAAAGCAGATTTTTTTTTTTCCCCTAAAGCTGTAGGTTGCAATGTAGGCAGCACATGCCCACCTCCAAGCAGGGGGAAAAACTTTAGACACATACGTGAATCTCTTTTGTCTGCTGCTGACATGCTGAGACTTGAAGATAAATATATACATCCTGGCCTCACCCCTCATGGGTTTTGTGGTCAATTCATGGAACATCTCGCTTGGCGGGACACAGAGAGTCATAATTCACATCTAAATGTATTGACGCAGAAATGACCTGCACATGATCCCTTCTTCAGTTAATAACAGAATCGGGACACAAACCTCAAACACATCACAAAAGTGCTTTCTCTCCATCCCTCTGTCCCAAGACATAGATTCCTTGATGGCACAGTTCAGAGCATAAATGTAGGTGCTTTCTGGGGTGGTTATCTCAATGGTGGGTATTTGTCAGCTGCAAAATAAATACTTGTCAAACTAGAATTAAGGATAACAGTAGGCTACAGAAGCTCTGCAGAGATGCAAAGTATCAGCTTTCATTCTCTGGATGCATCAATCCAAGCCCAGAATTCTTGTACTCCCATGGAAATATGACTAGGCTCTTTGAAAAAGCAAGAGGAAGTGCCAGAATGTCTAGGCTAAGCAAGACTGAAGCCATTCTGGGACCTAAAACCACATGGGCTGTAGGAAATTTTTAAAAGACCATTTTTTTTTTGTATGTGTTTCTCTGAGTTCCCTCTTTTCCCATGGTTATTTAATATTTTGGACCTTCGTTATGGGGCAAGATGACATTACTTACGTGAATGTAAAGTTGTTTTCCAGCCAGTCTGAAGCTGCAGACTTGCTCAAACTACCCAGATCATGAGATAACAAGGACAGGGGTAGAAACCAGATGAGTCTTGGTGAAATCTTACAACTGAGACATTCCATGAAACCCTCACAGCTCACGTGCCCCTCTCTCCAGCTTTCCATTTTCCGTGTTCCATTCTCTCAGCCTCCTTTTTAAAAGCCCCATGATAAACCTGAGTCTTTGAGACAGTTTTGCCTGGCCATTGTCCTTCAGGTTTACCAGGGAGATGGGCTAGCCTAACATTTCTCCTCAGGTCACTGGTATTCTTGAATAAAAGCTAACTTCCATTTTCCCCAACATCTGACTTTTTGAGGGCATGCAGCCAGACCTGTGTGTTTGCTATGAATTTTGAGGAGCCTCAGCCAGGAGCTTAGTGGCCCTTGTAATGCTATTGCTGAAGAAGCCAAGTTGAGCATGGAGTCATCAGACAGCAGAACAGCAACAGAAATATTCACACCTTCCATGTTTGAGAATTTTTCCACCAAGGGTATCTTAGGTTATTTCAGCTGCTATCAAAAAGTATCATAGGGCCGGCCCGGTGGCGCACTGGAGAGTGCGCCGCTTGGGAGTGTGGCGGTGCTCCCGCCAAGGGTTCGGATCCCATGAGGAGACCGGTACCCGCTCACTGGCTGAGCGTGGTGCGGGCGCAACACCGAGGGTTGCGATCCCGTTGCTGGTCAGTAAAAAAAGACAAAAAGGAAAAAAAAAAAAAAGTATCATAGACAGGGGCTTAAACAACAGACATTTATTGCTCACAGTTCTGGAGGCTGGAAGTCCAAGATCAAGGCATGGCAGAGTCAGTGTCTGGTGAGGACCTGCTTCCTGGGTCATAGACGGCACCTTCTCACTGTGTCCTCACATGGTGGAAGGAATAAGGGGGCTCTCTGGGGTCTCTTTTATAAGGGCACTAATCCCATTCATGAGGCTCCACCCTCATGAGCACATCACGTGCAAAAATCCCCACCTCCTAATACCATCACATTGGGGATTAGGTATCAGTATACGGATTTTCGAGGGACATACACATTCAGGCCACAGTAGAGGGTTTTCACTACCCTTAAGCACAGTCGTGGTAATTTAACAAATAAAACTGCATGTGGATTACACAGGAGGACAATTACCTAGACTTACCAAGGAACGATCAATTACTAAATTAATTGGATTGCATTTCTACAACAGAGAGGAGTGGCTTATATTAGCGGTTGTTAAAAAAATGTGTGTGCTTAAAGACGAAGGGTTTTGTGGAATTTAGGGGAGTGCAAAACTCCTATAATATTTCCTTCTTTGAAAAAGTTTGAATTCTGTTTCAAACAATGAGGTAAACAAGGAGAAAATGGTTAGAAATGAAGTGGATATTAAGTAGTATGGGTGTTTCTGTGAACAGAGAAGTAGATACAGACTTCAATATTTGAGAATGACAAAGTAGGGATATTAAACCTCAAAGCTTCAAAAGTTAATACCATTTTCTTCAGATTATTTGATACAGAGGGTATTATGAATTGAATTATTTCCCCTTCAATGGTAGGTTGAAATCTTAATCCCCAGCACCTCTGAATGTGACCTTATTTGAAAGCAGGGTCTTTGCAGGTGCAATTAGTTAAGGTGTCATCATTCTGGAGTAGGGTGTTCCTTAACCCATTAAGACTGGTGTCCTTGTGAGAAGACTTCCAAGTGCACACAGAGACACAACAATAAGGCAGAAGACAAAGACAGAGATTGGAGTAATTCAGCCACAAACCAAGGATCGCCAAGGATCGACAGTCACCAGCAACCCTAGGAAGAGGCAAGGAAGGAAGGAAGGACTCTATTCAGAGTTCCAGACAGAGAACAGCCCTGCCGATTCCTTGACTTCAGATTTCCAGCCTCGAGGACTGCGAGACAGTAAAGGCTGATTGTCATAAGTCATGCACTTTGTGGTACTTTGTTATGGCAGCCCTAGAAAACTAAAACAAAGGGTCAACATAAAAAGGAAATCAAGTCAACAGAGTCTGTTGACTGTGAACTTGAACTTCAGGGGCTGGCGATGGGGTCTGGGCTCCCTGGACATCCTGAGTCCTGTAGTCTGGAAACAACATTTACTTTCCCTCTTGATTAAACCTGGACTTGCTTCTCTGAGTAGGACTCAGATGCCCAGTGAGAACTTAGGTCATTTTCATATTTAGACTCCCCCAGATCAATCAGGGACTCTGATCAACAACCCGCCACATATTCCTTACCAATTGTTGAAGCTGATAAAAATGCCCATTGTCCAGGACTTGCCTCTTGAACAGCTCAGTGATTCCAGAACCCACAATTACAGTGGTTAACGTTTTCCCCAGCCGCTCCGTTTTACAATTCAATGTGACGTCCTTGATTAAAGCATCCATTCGCTATCTAAAGCTATCAAAGGGTACTTGGGAACACTTACTTGAATTTTATGTCTGTTTCCACTGAATCCAACCTCTGTCAAATTGTAATCAGGCTCTGTCTGGGGCGAAAAAGCCATTTTAATGCCCATGGTTGCGGTTCAGAATGGAGAGCCTAATAATACTTGCATCTCTGTAGGACAGGGACAGATACTTATTTGCTGGCATGAGCGCAGGCATGAAATACTTCTAGCTCCTCCCATTGATGGGAGAAGGTGAGTCTCTGCTTCAAATTGTCCCAACTTCATTTCCACAATCGTCACAGCTGTACGCTTATGCTCCAATTTAAAATAAACCTTTTCCACTCACTAAGCAATGGGTGTTGAAGTCATTTCCTAGGGGGCAATCATGGGGTGTAAAGGAGTAAAATTGTTCCTCTGTAGGAGGTGGGGTAGGAAAAGCTCAGGAATGCTGTTATGGGTTTAATGGTATCTCCCAAAAAGTTATGTTCAAAGCCAACCTGCAGTCATTCAGAATGTGATCTTATTTGGACATAGGGTCTGCGGGTGTAGTCAAGCTAAGAAAAATTTATACTGGATTGAGGTGGGCTGGTGTCATGGATCAGGGAAAAGAAGAGGTAAATTGAAAAGAGGGAAATTTGGATGTAAAGACACACAGGAAAAATGCCATACGATAATGGAGGCAGAGATTAGAGTGATGTGGCCATAAACCAAGGAATGCCAAAAATCGCCAGCAACCACAAGAAGCTGGGAAACAGACAAAGAATAGATTCTCCCTCAGAGATTCCAATAGGAACTAACCTCATCGGTTGGACCTTGGACCTCTGGTCTCCAAGACTGTGAGAGAATACATTTCTGTTGTTTAAACCACCCCGTTCATTATAATTTGTTATGGTAGCCCCAGGAAACTAATATGGGTGGGATTAACAGAGGAATAAAATCGGAAAAATTGTTCATTTGTAGAAAAGATACAACATTTAAAAAAAAAAGCCATGCAATCACTCCACTGTCTTTAGAGAGACTAGACATTTCACCTGGTACTCTGTCTTGATTCCCAGCAGTGCTAGTTACAAAGGGTAAAGTCCCCATCCACATGACACATGGCTGCAGAACAACCAGAATGCCTGCGTGAAGACCAAACGTCATGAAATACGCTGTTTTGCAGAAAACCGAACCTATGGAACACCAAGTAGAGATCTGTAAACCTTTTTAAAGGATGTTTGGCTAATGAATTTTGCATGAAAAAAAAAATTCATTCTTTTAACACTGTCCAAGAGAACTTTGCACAGTAATAAAAATGTTTTATAATCTGAGTTTTCCAACATGGTAGCATTGTCTACAGGTGGGTGTTGAGTCCTGTTAACTGAAACATTTAGTATGGCAGATGTAAGTGGCTGAAAATAAAATGTTTCTATTTCAAAGTCATTGTTCACAAAACAAAACAAAACAAAAAAACTAGATGTGTGTGTGTGTGTGTGTGTGTTCATGTGTTTGTGTGTTTAAAAATAATGACACATTCTAAAGAGACAATCATGAAACCATTTTTCTTCAGGTACAGTATAGTAATCAAATAGATTGAAATGTCCTGCAGGTGAGAAGTTATAAATATGTGCTTTACAGATATAATGGAAAGCCCAACATTCTTGCCAAAACTGACTGATCTTCAGAGTAAACAGCACGGAAAACCAGGTCTTCTTCTAGTACCTTCTGACAGTTGCTATGCATATGACCTCAGGTATGTTCCTCTCTTAAATTTCCACCCTAGATTCCTAATGTCTCAATTTCTTCCTTCCATAACATTCCTAAAAAAAAATCACAAAGAGTGAACTAGTTCACCAGTCCCTTTGGAATTACTGTAATGCATTCTATCTAGAAGTGGTTTATAAAAGTGTTTTTTTTTTTAAATTTAAAAAACCACTTTTTTAAGTCTTTAAAATTGGCATGAAAAAATCCATTAAAAGGTTGTTCTATGGCACACGTGAGTCATTTGAAAAGTGCTTTCATCATGCATCTAATAATATATGTTAATATAAGAAGACCTTCGAATTTCTGATGTTTACCTTCATGGAAATGCAGGGCTCACTTTAAGACAGACCTTAAAATGAACCAGCGCCACAGACATCAATACAATTAACTCTCTAAATTGATACAAAATGGAATGCATACACCTGGTAAAAACGATTCTTTATACTTTCATTTATTCTGATTAAGAGTGTAAACATTTCAACTTAATGGCAAAGTGGGTCCACTTTTCTTGGGCTAGGGTCAGACCCCCTTGAAAAAGCCATATTGGTCTCTCATTTTCTGTTACTCTTTTAGCTGTTAAGTTTGTAAATGATTAATGAAATACTGTAGTAAAGGAGGGTTTGCTTTTTCAAAATTGTCCAATTTAAAGAAAGAGGAAAGCACAATTAAGACATGAGGGATCTCAGCCTATTCAATACAGATCAGACAAGTTCTTTCTTTAATACCATTTACATGTGGTCGTTCACAAGTAAATTCAGGGCTGTTATTTCCTTTTCCCTTNTTATTATTATTGTTGTTGTTGTTATTATTATTATTATTATTATTATTATTATTATTATTATATACATGCATACATGCCTTAAGAGAATTTATTTATTAATTGTGATAAATGGTAGGTTTCTCGAATAGAAGGAAATTTATAATGGGAAACCTGACATGGTACTAGAACAGTTTACTCTATCAGCAAACCTTTATGAATAATGTATAAAGGGAGTTGTGGGGATCCTGGTCATTTATTTCAACTGTCCTAACACAAGTAATGTTAGGATATTAATGTTAACCCTGGGAAAACCAGACTCATCCGAATCCACAGCCAACATCAGATGTGTCTCAAGTACAATGCACTGGAAATGTGTCATCTCTCTCCGGGGAAAAGACAGGATCTGAAGACATCTCTTGGGACAAAGACCCACCCACAATCCTAAAACTAGAGACTGTGTAGTGAGCCTCACGTGATGTATCACATTTCAGATGTCACCCTTAGTCCACCCACGTCGGAAAGTGTGCTTTCTGCATGGAATACAATTTTCATAGTTTCATGATTCAGGCTGGCGACTTTGCCTTGTTTGGACGGAATGCTTTGAATGATGTGGCTGGGGCTAAGTATTTGGAAAATTGTTAAATTGTTTTTTTTAAAAGCTTCTCTATGGTAAGTTAATCATGAGTTCTAGAATGCTGTGACCAGAGAGCACTATCGACTTCACGGAATTCAGTAACACAATGCCATGTTCACCTTTCTTATATTTCTCATAGTGTCTGATTTTTATTATTATTATTATTATTATTATTATTATTATTATTATTATTATTATTATTATTATTATTATTATTATTATTATTATTATTATTATTATTATTATTATTATTATTATTATATACATGCATACATGCCTTAAGAGAATTTATTTATTAATTGTGAAAAATGGTAGGTTTCTCGAATAGAAGGAAATTTATAATGGGAAACCTGACATGGTACTAGAACAGTTTACTCTATTAGCAAACCTTTATGAATAATGTATAAAGGGAGTTGTGGGGATCCTGGTCATTTATTTCAAGTGTCCTAACACAAGTAATGTTAGGATATTAATGTTAACCCTGGGAAAACCAGACTCATCCGAATCCACAGCCAACATCAGATGTGCCTCAAGTACAATGCACTGGAAATGTGTCATCTCTCTCCAGGGAAAAGACAGGATCTGAAGACATCTCTTGGGACAAAGACCCACCCACAATCCTAAAACTAGAGACTGTGTAGTGAGCCTCACGTGATGTATCACATTTCAGATGTCACCCTTAGTCCACCCACGTCGGAAAGTGTGCTTTCTGCATGGAATACAATTTTCAGAGTTTCATGATTCAGGCTGGCGACTTTGCCTTGTTTGGACGGAATGCTTTGAATGATGTGGCTGGTGCTAAGTATTTGGAAAATTGTTAAATTGTTTTTTTTAAAAGCTTCTCTATGGTAAGTTAATCATGAGTTCTAGAATGCTGTGACCAGAGAGCACTCTCGACTTCACGGAATTCAGTAACACAATGCCATGTTCACCTTTCTTATATTTCTCATAGTGTCTGATTTCCCCCCTGGTTACACCCCACCTCCACAGCTGCCCCTCGAAAAAAAATATTAGGACCTTATCAAAGACATACTTCCATATATTTGCCAATTGGAAAACAAAACAAAACAAAAGATATCAGTTCTCTTTGGAATAGGATTCATGGCTGGATTTCTGAAAGAAGAAGTCATCTTGTTTATATTCATGATGATCTGTAATTTTTTCGATATGGAACCCATCTCAATTCCATTTTTAATTGCTTTGAAAACAAGGTGTTCTTTTCTTTCTCTCCTTCCTAAACACAAATAAAGCACAGTTCTGGCTGTATGACATTGGACAAATTCAGTAACCTTGAAAAGATGCAGAATTTCCCCTTGCAAAATTAGCACACAAATATCGCCCACCTCATAGGACGTTGAAAGAAGTCAGAGCCCCAACAACAATTGAAAATGGGTCCAGAACCTAGATAAAAGATAAAAAGGTTCATTCTCTGCAAGAATGAACCGAAAGCTTTCCCCAGAGCTGAGACATGAGATACACTAGCCTACTCAATACAGATTAAAGTTGTTTCTCCAACACCATTTATGTGAGCTCATTCATGAGTCTATTAAGGGCTAGTCTTTTCTTTTTCCTTTGACAGCATTAATTTTCAAGAAAATAAATGACCGTCTCTATTCATACCATCTAGAATCAGCTGTGGAAGTACTTTGCTGGGGCCGTGAGAGAAAACTGCATGTAGGGACCGAGTTTAGCAAATAAGGGTTTGAAAATTCATCATGTTTCTGTTGAAGGCCGATGCAAGGGTAAACTCTCAAGCAGCCAGACGAAAACCGATGATCCTGGAACCGATGAGCCATCATTTCACCAGCCGTGGAGTCTAAGATGATGTTTCCAACATTTATTTAAGCATCAATTAGTCACTGACGGAAGCCAGAAGCCCACTAGAAAGACTCAGAAATGAAGCACTTCAGAGCTATCCTGCTTTTCTGATGCAGTCTTTATTTCGGTCTTGTCGTTGGGTGAGTTCGGTGAGGTATGGATTTTCCTTGGCTTGAAAAGCAAACTCCAGATTTAACTGGAAGTCCCATAAATAGCACTAGATGAGATATGAACTTAATGAAACCACCTGAGTTAAAACGTTTCCTTGGAGACACTTAACTAGTTCCCTCTGTAGGCTCACTGCAAAATACTGAACAATCAGGTTCAAAAGTAATAATTGCATTTGTATTTTACTGTCTCTAAGCAGGTGATTTTATAGGATAAATTGATTGTAGTATGGGGGAAAATATTAAAGATAGCAAATGTTCTCCCATCTTTTTTAACCTATGGAAAAAAATTATTAAATTATTATTTTAAAATTATTTAAAATTGTTGAATCACTGTTTTAAAATTACTTAAAATTATTAAATTATTAAAATGAATTAAATTCTAAAATTATGACATTTTAATTTTAAAAATAAAAATTATTAATTAAAAATATTTAAATTATTAAATGTAAAAAATTTTTAAAGAAATATTTAATTGTTTTGCAATAATTATTTAATTACTGTAAAATGCATCTCAAAAAAAGATGACCCTTTAAATCCAGAACAGCCTTCCTTTTGTTATTCATAGAAAAAAAATCAAAATCCATATTATTAGCCTCTTAGAATAAACTGAAAAAAGATACTTAATTGATTTTCTAAAATAAAATCTGCAGTTTTAATGCTTTATGCAGTCCTTTTTTCAATGCTTTATACAATGCTCCTACATTTTTTTTTTCCTTTTTGTCTTTTTTCGTGACCGGCAATGGATCGCAACCCTCAGTGTTGTGTCCGTACCAGACCAGGACCCGCAACGGGATCGCAACCCTGGTGTTGCGCCTGCACCTTGCTCAGCCAGTGAGCGGGAACCGGTCTGTATGTGGGATCCAAACCCTCAGCGGGAGCGCCGCCATGCTCCGAAGCGGCGCACTATAGCAGTGCGCCACCAGGCTGGCCCCAAATGCTCCTACATTTTAAAACAACAGTGATGCATAACATAGCTGAAGGACACAGTCGTTGAAAACCTTAGGCACTAAAACATCAGCTTCCTAAAGCAGGATTTTATCTTGTTCTTGTTTATATTTCTGACAACGTTTGCAACTTGTCCACTTTTTTCTGTTAAGCATTTGCCTTACTGAATTACGGAAAGAATTCAAATGGTGAAAGCACATAGTAAATTATTTTTTTAAAAAAAGCAAAGTTCAGCCATATTATCTTTTCATTGATGCAGATAACATTTTGAATCATACTGATTTAAGGATGTGGTTTTCCATCATTCAATCTGCTATATTGTTCGGGATATGGGTATTATGAATATTTGTATCCATATTTAAACATTGCATAGAATATATATATATGTTATATATATATATATATATATATATATATATATATATACGTATCCACACACACACACACACGTACTAATCTTTTTATGCAACGGTAGCAATCTGAGCAAATGATATCCAATGAAGATTTAATTAAAAATAAAAACAACATTTAACAAAGCAGAGAGACTATTCTTAGCCTTACAGACCCCAATGGAAGAGACAAACAAGACATTCAAGGAAAAGAAAAACAGTACCTTAATCTGCTGACCACAAGCCCTTTTACATAAAGACATAGTAAATACTATCTCACTCCATATTGCATTTTAGAGATGAAGACACTCATCTTTTTAGTATTTGACTCTACTGGGGGGTCTAATCCATGCAATACCAGGTGATAGTAAAAATTGTGATATCCATTTACTTCATGTTTTATCAGATGATTTTCAACATGCTTTCATTTGTGCTATGAAAATACCTTTGATTTCCAAAACAATGTGGGATGCCAAATGACTTGTTTCAGATTACAGGTATTAGGTGCTGGAAAAAAAGACTCACATCCAATATTCTAAAACTAAGGACTTCACAGCCCCGCTGGATTAGACCGTCATTCTTGATAAGTTTGCATAAGTAAATATGGCAATCACCTTTTACTAACACTGAGTCTGAAAACATATATATATATATATGTTTTTAATTTTTGCAAATGGGTTTCCTTTATCTCCCTTATACCTCATGTTTAAGGATAGAAGTCTTACCAGATGCTCTTTCAGTTTCTTACCTGTGCTGACATCCCCAGCTGACTTCTACCTTTTGAAAATCTGCCTGTCTGTGCCTCTTTTTTACTAGGACAGTTTCTCCTGTGTAATTACCCCTCTTTCCTGAAACCAGAAGGCAAACAGCTGAACCTGTGACAAAAGGGTTCACTCTCCACAATTATGCAAAAGGGCAGGGGAGAGAAGAGGTTGAAATTCATCGCAGTGAATCATCTCTCAAGCTTGAAAGAAGACTTTGCAAGGAAATCAAAAGAAGCAGTGGGAAAACAACGTTGGCTTTGTGTACAATGGAGCTGTTTTGATGATATCAGGATTGGAGGTGGGTCCAAGGCAGGTGTTCCTCTATATTACGTTGCTGAAGCCACACATGGGGGTGGGGGGTTGTCTTTTGTCATTTCCGTGACGTCCAGGTGATTTAAGCTCTGCTCTTTCTCTCACTAAAACATCCTTGGAAAAAAATGTCCCCCTCAAGAATCATTGATTACATTTTATTGAATTCTTTGGCTAGTGATCTGGAACACAATTGGATTTAAGTTTTTATTATCTGGGGTAGTGAAGCATAAGTAAGTATAATTATAAATCAATACACAGAAACAACTAGGGTAAAACAGCAGAAATATTTATTAAATGGTTGGAAGAACGTGGTATCCAAAATGATTAAGTTGTAGAAACCACAGAAAACTGAAGGCGAACAAAGAAATTTTAAAATATATATATAAATGAACAACAATACACCAAAACTTAATTAACATTAGAAAGCAGAAAAAAACTTTCACAGTCAGGTGCAAACTTTGACTATTAAATTGGTAATCATTAAAAAGTAATAGAATTTTGCTGAAGATAACTGGAAATAGACATTAAATACATGGGTGTCAGGATTGTAAATTGATACAACTTTTGTGGAAGGAAATTCACAGGTATGCATCTAAGGTCTTTTATGAATATTTATATCTGGCTACATAGAAGCTGTCCTGAGTAAACCATAAAAAACAAGCAAACAAATAAAAAACACAACAGTGAAAGCAAAATATTTGTTACATTTTATTTATTTATTTTATTATTATTATTTTTTTGTCTTTTGTCTTTTTCCGTGTCCGGCAACGGATCGCAACCCTCAGTGTTGCCCCCGTACCGGACCGGGGACCGGCAATGGGATTGCAACCCTCGGTGTTGCTCCCGCGCCTCGCTCAGCCAGTGAGCGGGAACCGGTCTGTATGTGGGATCCAAACCCTCGGGCGGGAGCGCTGCCGCGCTTCCCAAGCGGCACACTATCCAGTGTGCCACCGGGCCGGCCCATTGTTACATTTTATTTTTAGCAAGAAAAAATAACTCCGCTTAAATCCCAGACTTTTAGATATTTGCTAAATTGTTGTACACCTACAGAGTGGAATACTACACAGTCATTAAAAGCTTATATACTGTGGGGTTTTCCAGCTGATTTACAGAATCCTAACTTCTTCTTTCTTGGTCCAGTAGCCATGCAATTTAGGTTTGTAACTCTAAGAGCTTCATAAATCATGAAAGAAAACATCCAAAAGCAGGTTAGCTTTCTAATGTGAGTTGAATCAAGCAGGTATTGGGAAGTAACTCCCTCCATTGTAAGAATCGCCAGAGAAAGGGTGAAATCAGGTATCGTCTCATGTCACAAAGCAGCTTTAAGGGACTCATAGGAGGTTTGGAAGCCCTGGCTTCCAAAGGTGTTCCAGGACAAGTCAGGGCCCTGCTGCAAAAAGTACCACAGACAATTAGCAATGTCGACCTCATGAGTAGGAAGAACTGGGAATATTTGTGCCATGTGCTGGTCACCCCTGACATAGGGAGGATCAGTCAACTTCCATAAGACCACTTCTGCACTCTTGTGTTCATTGCAGCTCTATTTACAGTAGCCAGCATATAAAACCAGCCTAACTGTCCATCAATGGATGACTGGATAAGGAAACTGTGGTATATACACACAATGGAATACTACACAGCCATGAAAAAGAATGGGATTCTGCCATCTGCAGCAACATGGATGAGCTTGGAGAAAATTGTTTCATGAATTAAGCCAGGCACAGAAAGAGAAATCCCACATGTCCTCACTCAAAAGTGAGAGCTAAGAAACAAAGAAAGAAAGGCCATAATAAAACATTAAACTTTTGGAAGGACAGAAAAGACTTATAGTTACTAGAGGTGGGAAAAGGGGAGGTGACAGGGGGATATGGACACAAAAAGTAATTACGATTTGTAATGATGAACATGCTAATAATAACGATTTGATCATCACAAACTGTACATACATACTGATAGTCAACTCTGTACCCCACAAATATGTATAAATAAAAATAATTCTTAAAAATTTAAAAATAAAAATTAAAAAAAAATCCAAATCAATTGTATTCCATTTGCTCCTTTTCTTTGCTACTTTTTTTCTTTTATTGTAGTGGTTTCGTCTCCCCACCTTCTAATTATAAACGTTTTCCTACGAATCTATAATACAGTTTTTTCTTTGCTCTGAAATCTACAGAAAAGCATGACTACAAAGAAGTTATTCTGCCATATGATCTTAAAATGCCAATGCTAATAAACACAACAGCTAACACTTACGGATTGCGTGCTATGTACCAAACAATCTAACATTGGAATTATGCAATTCCATCAAAACTTCAGTTTGGAGATTAACACACTTAGAAAACTTAAACAACTCACACAAGTGCATTCAGCAACCAGAGGAAAAAAGAAAAAATATGAATCTGTCTAACCACACAGTTGGATCTCTTTAATAATTACGTTGAAGCCTAATGTTCAAATAGGAAATAACCCACTATTTAAACATAGAAAAAGTATGTACCAGATATTTACTTATCTCACTAACAAGGCAAGGACCAGAACAATAATAAGTCTGATTCAAAGGAACATTTGAGGTGCATACATTTATATAAAGTCAGGGAAAAATCATGCAGAAATAATTTTGGTAAATTATATTCAAAAAGACTTAAGGCCCTACAAGGCAATACAACTCTAGCCTTTGTGGTCATCTTCTTTCAACTTATCAGACTTCTACAAGTTAACATGTGATTTCTCGTAGTCAGAGCCCTAAAGCCTAATATGTCAAAGAAAATTACTATACTTTAAAGAATTAAAAAAAGAATTGTGGGCTGTTAAATCAGGGTTCCAATGTATCGCTGAAAGGATACACTGTCATCTTTTTCACTTATTTCCATGTTTGGGAGGTTCTTTTGGGTTTTTTCCCCCCCTGTATTACTACATGTATTTCATGCAACTCACTAAAGAGTGAAAAGTGAATTTAAACGCACCTTAAGAGGCAAAGTTCTTATCAATTTATTTTCGTTGTCAGAGTGTTGGAAACAGAGTGTTTGGATACTCCGTATTGGAGAAAAACAGTTTCATCAGTTACCCATGAATACACAAACTGGGGTGAAAGAGTGAGCCCTTGGAATCCTGTCTACCGGGCATTTGCAATGACACGATGCTCACACAAACCACGAAAATTTAACTAAAAAATGTCTAAACACACTGTAATGTACAACTTATGCATCCACGTATGCTGTTTTGCAAAGACGTCCTTTTTTGGTGTCCATGCAACTACTCCTGGAATGCAAACTCTTTAGAATCATAGTATTTCTTTATAACCCCAGTCAGCATTGAGCACCGGGCACTTCTACAACTCTGCAAACTTTATGTTTATTGTCATCCTTTCTGGGATACCCGGCAGGACCTGGGGAGGACATATTCATTCTAACCATATGATTTATAGCATACGACCATTAAATTCAGTTCTTTTGTTTCATATTTTTAAAGAGACATGATGCAGCAATTCACATTACGCCTTAAAGCTTACAGAAAATAACTTAATATTTCTTGAAAGATTTCTCCTTGGAAGAGGGGACAATGGTGTAGCTAATAGGTACATCAGACTAAAATTGTGGCCAGTCAAGACATGGCTTTTGTCATTATTCATTGAAATCTTATTCATTATCCAAAAAAGAGACATCAATTTATTATAATTGATTAGATAAATGTAAGTATATGGAAATTTTAATATAATATAATGTACATAGTTTATACTATAGCAAAATTATAAAAATTATAATATAGCATATTATAAATAGCAAAATTATTGCCATATAATAAAATGGAGTAATTTTACATTATTTTGAAACTCAGTTGGCCTCAGAAGTGAGTCATAGATATATTGGTATATAACAGCCCTATCCAATTAGGGAACACTTTCGGGACTTTTGTAGTTTATTAACGAAAGCTGTGAAAATCTCACACTGATTTCTCTACCCCTTGGTATCTGGTGTTACTCTCGGACTGGGGTTGCATAGATTAATATCCATGGAACGCCATGTGTTAAGCAAGTTTCAAGCATCATTCCGATGAGTCCTAATCTAAGATATCAATGGGCAAACTATTCCCATTTTGCAGATGAGGAGACTGAGACATAAAGGATTAAGTAACAGCCCAGAGTCTCATGGAGGGTTCATGGTGGAGGTGGCACCTGCAGCTGGTCTGACACCGAATACAAGGAACTAAACCAGACAAGACTCAGGGTGCTTTCAGGCTGGTGAAAGAGAATGCGGAAGGAACCAAAATGAAATCAGAGGAAGATGCCTGAAGCACCGGGGTGGGGTGGCTGAGCAGTCGTGGAAAAGATAAAAGTGCGAGGATTGTTGCAGAACCCAAAAGAAGACAGGAACAAAAGAAGAGAAAGCAGCTGCGAAGAATCCAAGAGACCAGGATAGGTCACAGGGCTCCACGTGTTGTATCAAGTCTGTGTGTCTCTTTTGGGGGACAAATCTTACACAGGAAGCAAGAAGCTGCAAATTTCACTTGATGAAGCCCCTCTTGGTCCAAGAGTGGAGATTGTCACAGGTGGTAATAGAAATGCAAGGATTATTTCAACACCATGTTATCAACCATTAACCCCGTGGATGAGCCAATGATCATAATTTTCAGTGATTAAATCCTGTCCATTTTTAACCTCAGGCACCGAGATGATTGCTCCTGGCACTTGACTTTAACTCTAAAAGCAGGCAAAGGGAACTGAGAACGTGGCAGGTCATTTTTTAAACGATAGACCTGTCTTGTGGAAACGCATTTCCCAGGCTGTCGTCAATATCCCATTTGTCATGTCAAAGGGCGACTCCTCAGTCGAGTGTTTATTGCTCATAAAGATGTTTGTGCCTCAGGCCTGGCCAGAGGCGAGACTTGAGTTTCTGTGACAGGTGTCTATTGCCTGGACATGGATGTCACCAGGGTGAAGATGACATACACGTAAGCACACGTTGGTGGTCTGCAAGGAGACAAAACTCTCCCCGATAAAGAAGAAAAGATTACTGAGGATATAAGGAAATCTCACTCAACTTCAAGTTGACATGTGCGGGAAGCCAAAAAAAAACTTTAAAATTTGACACTCGCTTAGGTATAAAAATGGAAAATGTACTGAAAGCCAAAAAAATTGGAGAGTGATGCTATTTTTAAAAATGACACTTTCCCTGGGGCCCCTGGCCTTTTTTTTTTTTTTTTTTTTTCATTTTTATACATATGTGCACCACATAATTCTTTATTTTATTCCTTGGCTCTTGCTCTCTTTAAATATCTGATCTTTTTCACTGGTAACTGGTCAGGAAAAGCATTTCTTTCAGATCATCCTCAGCACTGTCAGAAGCCAATCTACTAGATATAACACCGTCCATAAATCCTTGAAAATTGAAAAATTAGTCTGAGCTTTGACTGGCTTCGTTACCCTTTCCCATTAGAAATTGTTCAAAATTTCAACTTCCTTTTCAGCTCTCAGCTAGACCCTACATATTGTATTCCATCTGACCATCTCTGCATTTAATCTGAGAGTTCAGTTTACTTACATTTAATATGACTATTAATATAATTGGGTTTAAAACTGCCATCTTGCTATTTGTTTTCTATTCATGTTTTCTTGCTTTCCTGTCTTTTTCTTTGCATTGAGCATTTTTTTTTTTTTTACAATTCTATCTTAACTAATTGCATTGACATATTAGCTTAAATTATTTGGTATGCAGCTGGCCCAGCAATGACCACTGAGCGGCTGCAGGAAGTGCCCTGGGTTCTCCTGAGCTGTGGGGGGGGGGGGTGCTAAGGGCCTTGGCCATGCCCATGACACCTGCAACCAGCCCGGCAACAACCACAAGCCACAACAAGAAGGGCCCTGGGTTCCTGAGCTGGAGTCGTGGGGTGTAAGGGCTTTTGCCACACACCCCTGACATCTGCACCCAGCCTGGCAATGACCAAGCCACCGTTGGAAGCCCCTTGGTCTCCCCTGTGGGAATGAGGGGGGTGCCACAGGCCTCAATCCTTCTCCTTCCTCCATCTTCCATCACATTTCCTTCCCTTTTCCCTCTCCCCTCCCTCCCAACTGCTCCACAACAACATCCTAGAGTGTAAAAAATAATACTAATAAAATTACATTTTCTTTGTTAAAAAAATAACTAAAATAAAGAAAAAAGAATTTGGAGTGAAAAAAATTATTTGGTGACTATAGTGCTTGTCTTAGGGTTTACAGTATACAATTTTACATGTCACAGTCTACTTTCAAATGATACTCTATTCCACCACCTATAGTATTAGGAGCTTGCAACAGTGTACATACCATTGCCTCCTCCTGTATTGTGCTCTATTTTTGCCACCTTATCTGTTTAATTTTTGGTTGTTTCTTGTGTTGGGGGCGGTGGTGGGGCTGTTAAATACAGTCCCTGTTAATCCTTCACCATCGAAAGTGCAAGTCCACATACTAGATTTTATGTTACATTTTGTTTTCTGTTTGAGGAGTGGCACCACTACTATCAATGCATTATGTTTTCATGCGGCTTTACTGACACTATACGAAAAGGCAGAAAGAGGAAGATTATCAACTCTCATGATGCACTAGAGATTTTCTTGGACAAGATACTCTGTGTTCTTATTTCTTATCTTAATGCATATAAAGGAATTTTCCAAATAACAGACTAGTTGCGAGCATTATTCTCCAGACATCCATAAATATACTGGAAAATTAAAATAGATGTGATCTCATCCAAGCATTCTTCATTAGCAGTCCTTATTATGGAATATTATTATTTACAATCTGCTTCTTGTTAATTTGGGACACAAATCCTGCCTGTAGCAGAGCATGTATACATCTGTGTGTGTGTGTGTGTGTACAGGTCGGTTGTTTGTTTGTTTTTTCCCCAGGAAATGGTACAAAGATGAATACCAAGGATTATAAAGTATTATTTCTTGATTTTTATCCCCCTCCCCAAAATAAACACACCCCAAACTCACCAAAACAAGACTATATCAAAGAAAATAGTAATGGAATAGAAATGATGCACTTGAGCAATGTTTTCAAAAGCTCCGTGGTATCTTTAGGATATTGAGGAACAAAATCCACCAAATACAGAGTGATACTAATTAAGCCCCCCACATTAGCAGGATTTGTGAAACAGCCTGATAGCAGAACTGATTTTTGTGCCTCCCAACATGTGATAATATTTTCTGGAAACCCATCTTGGGTTTTCCCCTGGATTGAAGCTGTTGGTTGCTTCCTGGTCAGCTGATATGTGACATTCACCCAAGTACGTGTTTCTCAGATCCTGGTTCAAAATTAGTGCACTGTAATAATCGTTAATATTCACCATCAACTTTTTACATTCTTGACTTCCACTCTGTCTAGTCTCCCTTACATGGAGATACAAGTGTCCGAAGAATAATGCTTCATGGATCTAGATAAATATAGACTAATCACATATGTAGAAATTATGTCAAAGATATCAGTCTTTAAAAGTGATCCTCTTTATTAACATTTTGTAATTCCAAATATATACTCTGAGAGTTTCTTTGTCTTTGAATGTAATAACATGATTCAAATTCTTTTTTGTGTGTCTCCATATTCTTAAGGTGAAGGAAAACCCATTCGTAATATGTTATAAACATCAAAAGTGATGCTCATATATTTTATTGCTTTCATCTAGACACTTGTTAATTCACATTGTCTGGTTCAATTTTGGGCAAGTTTTGAATTAGCCATGATTTCACTATACTACTTTTGTCTAACCTCTCATTAGGAACTACTTAGGAATTTTTTTGCATTCACATCTTCTGTCAAGTATGAACGGGCACAGAACCATTCGCAGGTGCTGCAGGAGCTCTCAATCTCAGTAAATGAGCCAACTTAGCAAGTTGTACTTGCTGCAGACTATTTAGCAACGTTGCAAAGCAAATTGGTTTTGCAGTAAAGGCAGAAATGGACATGTTTTGCCCTTAAAATAATGCAAAACCTATTATCTAAAGAAAGAAAGAAGACACGGTTTGTGTTATAGACAGTGCCATGCTTGGCCAGCTTATTAAAATGTGTATGTGATTAAGGGTTTTTTAATTTTCAAAAAAATTTATTTTAAGACAAAGCAATGTGCACTCTCTCACACAAGCAGCACCCTGCAGTATAAGATCAGCGTCCTTCACGTACAATGGTGATTTGGACAATGACCTTAAAGATGCAAAACAAAGACAGACACGCTTCATTTTGCTAGTTTTGCTTGAAGGTGGCTGGACTTACATACAAAATAAACTTTGCAATATTCACATGCCAGCAGCCAGATGGGTTTTAGGGCTTAAGCCATCAATTTAATCCTTGCAATAATTCCAAAAATCTACATGGATTATTAAAAATAGATTTAGCCACAGTTTCCTTGCCTTTGAGGATCTCTCTTCTGTGATGACCATGGGGACCGGGAAACATCCTGCTCTCAGCAGGACCAGGGAGGAATGGAGAGAGAGAGAGACATTTGGTGAAGGTAATGGTATAAGTTGGTAGTCTTTGAAATCTGGACTTTATGATGTTGGGCACCATATACATGCCCATGTGATGGGGATATTTTTGCCAGTCCTGTCCTTGTTACAGCACTGGTGGCTTATGTCCAATAGTCATATGTTCTGCATGACCCTCCCTACCACTGCACAAACCAACACTGCCTACACCTTAAACATGGTCATGACTGTCCTCATGAGAATGTCTGCAGGACCCTAAGCCTGGCTGTTGACTTTTGCGAACAACTGAATTCTCAGCAAATAACTTCATGGACTAAGCTTCCCCAACTGTGGGTGTGATAAAAATCCATCACATCCCCATTTTCTTACCAGCTCATCTTTTATTAAAAAAATAAACATTGTATTGTGCTTTGAAGATGACAAAAGCACTTTATCACCATTAGTCATGATTCATTTAGTCAAGTGAAGATTTAGTCACACTAGTAGAGATGCTCAAACAGAATCATCTGAGTGAATGAAACAGTGTTTCTTATGTTAAATCCATCAGAAGAAAAACGTGACAATGTTTCTTATTTATACCTACATCTTTTTATTTTGGAGGGGGTTAATATATTGCATATGTGTATGTGGATAGCACAATTTTATAAAGGGATACTAGAGAAGATAACTGGAATAGTTTCAAAATGACAATCACCAAAATATAATTATCTACACACAATAAGAATTAAAATGAGCCTGAGTTTGTCAGTCAATTAGTTTGGTTTTGTGTAGGAGCCAATAACACCAGTTCTCAGAATGCAACAAATTTTAATTTTACAACATTGTGAGAGATATGCAGTATTTTTTAGGTAACTGGTTGTTTTTTATTAAAAATAACAAGACTACCAAACTGGATATTGAATAGACTGGGGTTAATTTAAAATATATTTTAAATTATTATATACAGACAATAGTGGCAATGATAAATGCACATATCCATGGAAAATGTTAATTGCAGGGCTACTTCAAAAGGGAGGCTTTGATAGTTTGCAGAAACCAGATTGGGAATGCCATTCAGAGTGTCACTGTTCTGTAGTCAAAGTCATGGGCTCAGAGGTCAGAGTCATCCTCAGTTCAAATCCTGTCTCTGCCATTTTGAAGCTGTGTGACTCTGAGAAAGTCACTTAACTCCTCTGTTCAATCAAGTCAATCATATATTTCTTTCCACCACCTTTCTCTTATGTTTTCTTCCTTTCCCACATCCTCAGACCCTCTTCCATTCACCTTCTTCTTTTTTTTTTTTTTTTTTCCTTTCCCCCCCCCCCAGACCCCCTTCCCTTCCCCTTCTTCTTTTTTTTTTTTTTGTGTTTTGGTTTTTTTTGGGTCTTTTTTTTTTTTCCTTTCCCCCCCCCCCAGACCCCCTTCCCTTCCCCTTCTTCTTTTTTTTTTTTTTGTGTTTTGGTTTTTTTTGGGTCTTTTTTTTTTTTCCTTTCCCCCCCCCCCAGACCCCCTTCCCTTCCCCTTCTTCTTTTTTTTTTTTTTGTCCTTTTTGAGCCCGGCCACACCGCGCTCAGCCAGTGAGCGCAGCCAGCGCACAGGTCCTCCCTATATAGGATCCGAACCTGCAGCAGGAGCGCTGCTGCGCTCCCAGTGCCGCACTCTCCTGAGTGCGCCATGGGCTTGGCCCTTCCATTCACCTTCTAATCTCACCTCCATGGGCTTTTTTCCTCAAGGTGTAAATGACATCATAAATAAATTTATTTTCACGTATTTCTATTTGCATCTTTTCTGTTTGCCTCCACATATTCTAAGTTCTGTAAATTTAGTTAGGTTTTATTTCCAATCTTCTTGCTCTGCTGTTTTTATTTTTAACATTGCAAATCCAATATCTCAATTTAAATATGAGACAATTTTGCTTTTAAGAGAGCTTAATGTAGAAACACCCTGAGAACCCAGACACACCCAGGTAAAGAGCACACCAAATACACCATTTCCATGCAGGTAGCTCATCATCGCCACTGCAATTGCCAGGACTGCCACAAATTCAGCTAGTTTCTGTAGCAGCAGTCACAGCCACCATGCAGATGGCACGTCAGACTCTCAACTTCATTGACACAAGGAGAGGCACCATTGGAGACCCCCCCAAAAAATAAATAAGACAGAGAGAAAGAAAGAAAGAAAGAAAAGTTCCTTTCTTTGTGCTATCCACATAGCACACTCCAGAGAAACAGAAGAAGCATCTGATTTACAATAACAGGGGAGGACTTGATCAAAGCTGTCTCAGGACTGGACAGATCATGTATGCCACAAACCAACAGAGGAACAGTTAATTTATCAGATGGAGAGCACAAATCTATGGTTATTAGACGGCTGGGGGGAAGGAGAGAGATTGGACAAGGGACATAAAAAATCAGTACGATTTGTAACAATGAATATGCTAATAAAAAATAAAAAGTAAAAAAAGTTTTAAAAAAGAAACACGCTAAAAATTATTAACCACACGAGATTAATTAAGACTTTATGTTAGATTCAATTTTTCTCTTCCAGCAAAATCAACTTAGGGGAAAAAAATTTACATTAATGTGATAAACCAAAGGGCAGCAATGAAGATCAGAGAGATGAAATAACACACGTAACCTTAGATAGAAAAGAATAAAATTACTTCAACCTGGATGATTTTTATTCCTAAGGCCTATTACAATACGTTCAATCATTACTGGAAAAATCCATAGTTAAAATTTGTTCTTTAAACACTTTTAGTTGAGCGTGAGTGCTTTTCAGAATGGCTGGCATATGGAAGAGTAAATAATGAGCAGAGGAATAGGGTTTCCAGAGATATAGAGGACAAATTGTCATTTTGCATTAAGGGAATGCATTTTGAATACGCTACACATTGCTAAGCACTCTGGCTTTTAAAACTTTTCTTTATGATGCAGTGGAGTTTCAGCCTTGACATTATTACCATTTTTTCAGCTCCTCTAAGATCCTGGTATTTGTTATTCCAACTCAGTTGGTTTGCACATTATGTTTAAATTTTAATGTTAAACCCTAGCCTTTAATTGGAAACATCAAATGGCCCAGAAAGGAAGAATGCTTGCAAGGATTATGTGGTGCTTCTTACACTTGGGACTGAATTCAGCTCTTTATTTGCTCCGTAAAAGTATCATAAAAGGACACTCAGATAGGCTAACCTTAAAAATCCAAAATTTAGGGCCAGCCCAGTGGCACACTGGAGAGTGCGCCGCTTGAGAGCACGGCGGCGCTCCCGCCGAGGGTTCGGATCCCATATGGAGACCGGTTCCCGCTCACTGGCTGAGCGCAGTGCGGGCGCAACACCGAGGGTTGCGATCCCGTTGCCGGTCCCCGGTACGGGCGTGACACCAAGGGTTGCGATCCCGTTACCGGTCAGTAAAAAAGACAAAAAGGACAAAAAAAAGAAAAAAAATCCAAAATTTAGCAAAATTTAGAACACCGAAAGTTGCGTGCTGTACTGCAAACTTAGGTGCTTTACAAATGAATTGTGGTAGAAATTGCAACCATATGGTCATTTTATTAACCCTAAAACTCTACAGTTTACATAAAAGGGAACTTCTATAGGTCAAATGTGTCCCACAAAAGTTTGTGTGTTGGAAACTTGATCCACACTGCAACAGTTAAGCGGGTGGGAAATCCAAATATGATATTTGAAAGGTGGGGCCTTTGAGGGGTGATTGGATTGTGACGACTGTGCCCTCGTGAATGGATTGATCCAGTCATGGAGTAATGAGTTATCCTGGTGGCTCTTTATAAAGAGCATGTGACAGAGCTCTTACCATCCTGGCCATGTAATTGCTTGCATCACCACGGGACACTGTGGAGAGTTCCCACCCAGAAGAAGACCCTCATCAGATATTCCCCCTAGACCATGGACTTCCCAGCTTCTGAAACTGTAAGAAATAAATTTTGTTTCTTTATAAATTACCTCGTATCAGGTATTCAGATACAAGTAACAGAAAACAGACTAATACAGGAAATCTCTTATAACAAAAACAATTAATATGTTAATATTGGAGGCATGGCTGGTTAGCTCTTATGGTTACAGCATATAACACCAAGGTCAAGGGTTTGAATCTGAATATTGGCTAGCTGACAAAAAAGAAATAAAATAAAGTAAAATAAAAAATGTCACAGTATGTTCTTGAGGATGTATCTTTTGTTGCTTCATTGGTACCTTTTTTGTCTCTTAATTAGGTTTGAATGAAACTAAGCCTGCACTTCCTTTTCACAAAGGAAAGCACATGTTTTTGCCTTGGCCAGAGAGCAGCTGCCTCTCTGGCTCCAATGGTGGGTTCAGTGGTTCATGTAGGGTTGAAATAGTAACCCCAGCTAGGAAAATCTAAACCAAATTTTCCACTAGAGTACTTGATTAAGAAATTGGTTTCTGGCTGCTAAGCCAAGGAATGTGTCTTGAACTGATATGAAGAAAGATTCAACAAAAGAGGTAAGAGGTGGTGTGGTTTAAGGATCCCACTGTACCTGAAAGCACCCTTCCTGACTTTTGCATTAATAACTCTATAAATTATTCTTCTTTGTTAAGTTAGTTTGAGTTTTGTTTCTGTCACTGAGAGGATACGGATATGTATATTCTGGTGGCCAAATCGTGTTTTTCAAAATAAATAGTTAAAAGCAACACATGTTTGTTGCAACCTGCAATCTATAAGACACATGCTAGCCACCCTTCCTGGTGAATTTGGCATTTTGTGCATTTAAAAATAAAAGGTAATTATCATCCCAAATTTCAAGATCTCCATGAAAGTTGTGCTACTAAAGGCTCTGATTGCCACACTGGAAAAAAAAAATCAGAAAGTAGACAATCCTGGGAAAATTTTAATTTTATTTTTGGTTTAGTTTGTGACATGGCTTAAGAATGACAAACTAATGCCACTAATTTCAATAATACTAACTTAGAATAAAATATGTCATTTGTTTCCTCTTGGAAGAGAAGGTTATATACAGCAAGAGAAAAAAATTCATCTCTAGGTCCATCACGTGGACTTTAAGACCTAAAACCTTAAGGCCAATCAGTATTAAGGTAAATCACAGGTTTAGCTTATACTCACAGCAAATTATAAGCCATCATACAACTGAACATTAGAATGCTGAACTTTTTATTCCAATGTGCATTTGAACATTAGCAAATTAAACATCCTCATTGAGTCACATGCAGACACATTTATCGAGAACCTGTCACAGGTTGAGGACACTTCTGAGCAATTGAGGTACAATGTTGTACAAAACAGATAAAGCTCATCTTTTATGGGACTCTCTTTGTAGTGGGGGAGGAAGGATAATGAACAAATGAATATGTAATTAGTCAGATCATAGTCATAACTAAAAAGTAAAAACCACAGTATTGAGAGCAGAAAGTGATGGAGGGAGATCTCTTATATGGAGTGGTTCAGGAAGAACCCTCTAAAAAATCTGCATCTCAAGGATGGCTGAGAACACAACACAGAAGACAAAAGGCACAGACATGGGACAGACAAAAGTCCCAAGGCTGCAGTTTGATTTACCATAACAGGAATTCCCACCCTCTTAACAATGTCACAGTGGGGGCCAAGTTTCTAATATATGAACTTTGGGGGACACAACTCAAGCAATCCACAGCAGTAGGATTTATAAGTTTGGACTTTCCTGCCAGTGTTCTGAGAGAAGCAAAGAAGACATTGGGTAGATATAAATTTAGGAGTCGTCATGAAATAAAAGATATTTAAACATTTTACTCCATTGAGAACAAGTAGATACATCCACAGGAAGTCCCACAAGCACCAAGCATCATATTTAAACTCTCTTTTAAGAAAACAATATCCATCATGTTGCTTGAGGTTCAGCCACACTTAATGATGAAGTTTCCCACTTGAAAGAGATCTTGGCCCTATGCAGATATTCATCATGCTTACTCATGTGGGAAATCAGTACGAAGGGACTTCAAAAAGCTCATGGAAAGACACATATTATCCTTCAATTCTATTCTTCTGTGACCTTTTTGAAGCAGTCTTGCACATCACCAGATGAAACACCATCCTTTGTATATTTTTAGCTCATTCCACAAATGGGTGGACTTTTCCTACTCTGCTTTTGAAATGCATGGAGGTACATCGTCACCTTGAATTACTTGTGAGCAAGGTTAGATAGATTTATTCCACCTCCGCTCAGGTTGGTGCCATCATCGGGATGGAATAATCACGGCAGCCAATGTTTTTGAGGAATTTCTCTGTATAATTCACTTAGCCACGGTCTCTTCCTGCATCACGCACTGGTAGTCTCATGACAGATGTACTGTGATCTTATTTACAGATAAGGAAAGTAAAGCATAGCGATTATTGCCTTACCTGTGATCATGCAGATAGTAATGACAACACGTCCATCCATAAAGGCTTAAAATTCTTTATTCTGTGGAAAACTGGGTAGAGAAAATTTAAAACCATTTGCAGAAGGTTGGGAAGAGAAGTTCGAGATGCCTTGCTGTTCCCTAGTCAATGTGTTAACCCCCAAACTCTTCACTGCCCCCATCCCCAATTATTTGGCAATGTTTCTGGAAAAGTAATATTTTGTATATTAGAAACTCACATTTGAAATTCTACTTCAATCCAGGGTTACAGAGTCTTCCAGACCACTATCTTAGAGGTCTGAATTTGCATTTCCAAACAATTTCCTGAGACAAGTCTGCAAGGAAGAGAATTTAATCCATAGTTAGGGATCTATTTTATACAACTGATGATGTTTTAACTATCTGAAATTGATTTTTTGCAGTACCTCTCTCTCAGATGCAATGGTGGATGAATTTTATTATTGCTGGGCTTTGTTTGTTGGTGTTAAAAGCTAAAAACAATTAAAACCAAAATATGTCAAAAGCTGGATGCGAAATCTAAACACCGCGTATTCCAGGATTAAGTACATGCTCCCTGGCACCCACTCCTCAGAGGGAATAGATCACCAAAACAAAACGCTCATAATCTTGAAATATTATTTATTGGAAAGGGTAATATCAGTTCACTAAGATAAGGACACCAAGCAAAGAGAATGCTGGTCATTTAAATTATTTTTTTTCCATAGCTTTATTCCAGGGCTTGTACACCATGGCTGGTCTAATATTTCCAGGCTTAAGGGCTTATGTAACAAAATAAGTCATCAGTTTTTATTGCATTTTTTCAGCTTGTTGGCAAGAGATTAAACAAAGTTAACTGCGGAGGTTTTTGTTTTAAAGCTAGATAGTGTACTGAACACATTCCACCAAAATGAATTTGCAGTGGGTTATTGCTTCTTAGGTGATTATGTCTTATAAAGGTTATGGGCTGAACCAAAAACTCAAACAACTTCCTAGGTCAGGAAGACAATTCCAACGTATTAATCTGGCCAGGGTGAAACAACCATGAGCTTTGGGAACCACAGAGGAAGCCAGTTCTGAAGATGTTAAAAATTAACATGCCTGTCACCAATGAATACATGAAGATGGATCTCAATACTTATCTTCCAATCACCTATCATCCAAACATGCCATTCTTTTCTGGAATGAATTATTCCTCTGCTGTAGGGGTGGATCTCATGGGATACCTTTATTTCTCTTTGCACAGCTCAATGCTGGTGAGGTTTGAGTAAATTGTATAACAACCTTGACCTTCAATACTTGATCAGTAAAATTAGCTCCATGATGCTGCAGTGAAAATTACTAGAATTCATCAATAATTGATTCTCAACCTTTCCAGGCATACGGAGACCACGGGTCTCAGGCTCCTCACTGTTGGGTGAAATTACATATGTATTTCTCACTAGTAAAATATATGCAACCAAGCGTATGTGGAATTATCCCATTTCCCTTGCCTTCCCATATACCCTAAGGAGGCCACCTGTTCCAGATTGCTGAGCTATGAAATAGTGATACTTCCATCTGCATGAAAACAGCTGCCCTGAAGAGTTGTCAAGACTTCAGCAGAGTAAGAAATAAACCTCTGCTGGCCTAAGGCATGGAGAATTAGTACACGATTTTTTATTACTGCAGCATAGCCTAGTCTGCTGTGCATAATTAAATACCGATCTGTTAGTGTGTTTGTATTTTCTTCAATGGAGGGATCTTCCCAAAACACAGAAAGTGGAGAGAGTAAGCTAGTAACAGGTGAAGGTCACTAAGGAACATCATACTGAAACGTGTAATCTAAGATAAGTCTGAGCAGCTGTGAGAACAGGAGAGAGGAAGCAGGGATGTTAGGAACAAAGAAAACTTATGCAAGAGAAAAGATGAAGATATGGAAATACCAAGGTATTGGAAATCTTCATTTCTGGTTTTCAACCCTGTTTATGCATTACGTTCACCTGGGACTGCCCATGTCCAGTGCAATCAGAATCTCTGAGATAGAAAGCAGGCTTTGTTGCTTTGTAAATCTCCCCCAGGAGATTCCAATATGATCCTAGCAATGAAACCGCATGGATTTTGAAATCTCTAGTTACTAAGACATGAGCAGTGTCTGTGAATCCTGTGCCAAAATCATCAAACAATAGATTCCTTCAATGGCTCTGTCTTGGAGTGGGAGGGAAAGTTACGTAGCCACATGGCAGGTGTTGTGAGCTTCGAAGCTGGACTTTTTGCAAGAGGAGATTCTGGAAGAGTCTATGAGTGGTTTGAAGGACACTATGCCACCTCCGAGCCAGGGGATGAGAAGACTGAAAAAGAGGAAAATCCCTGTTGAAGAATGCTACAGTCGGAAAAGGTGCCATGAGGGAAAAATCAAGATTTCAATGGGAAGAGGGTAGAGAATGTTCAAAGAGTTTTGAGGGTAAGGAAAACATTGCTGAAGGATTTGTGAGTTCCAGAAGCCAAGAGGAAGGTTTCAGAAATTGGGGATCTGGGGAGAGAGGAGATCAGATTGGGAAATCTATAGACCTTGTAGGATGAAATGGTCCAGAACTTCTTGAATTAATGAAACATATGGCAAGATGATTCTTGATGGGCTGTGTGGAAGCCATCCTCGATGGAAGTTTAGGAAAAAGACTTCCACAAGCCCACATGGAACATAATGACCCACACCACACGCCTTCCAAGCCCTAGTCAGACCTTCTCTGATGGCAGGTTCCACTCAGATTACAAGACCACAAATAATATGTAGCAGCTACCAGCAAATTACCACCAAGAAACATTCCATCCTGTATCTTTAAAATCTGGGGACTCTGAAGTTGATATCTACAACTTGAATTAATTTAATGAATCAACAAGAGAAAATGATTGAAAAGATATAACAGAAGAGTTTGATTCCACAAATACGTACTGAAACATGAATAAGAAGGAAGAATCAAAGATCTCTGAGGGTTTTTCCTTGTTTTTTGGTAAAGCCGGGTAAGAAATTGGGACATACAACGGGTCCTCAAAAAGGTCACGGAAAGATCCATATTATCACTTAATTCCGTTTTTCCATGAACTTCTTGAAGTACCCTCATAAAGATGGTGCCAAAGTAAGAGAATCCAAGGAACAGGAAATGATTTTGGATTTGAACATGCAGGTGCCGGCATATTGTCACGGTGGGTTACATCAAAGAGAAATAAAGAAAAGAGAGGTGCGACTATAAAACAAAGACCTTCCATTTTCCATTTTGTCTTTATGCTCAGATGTATTCCTTCATGCTTTTCCTGATGGTAGTTTCTTTTTTGGGAAAAGAAAGTCATGTGATTAATTTGTTCCTGGTCATCTTTACAGATACCTTTATCAGCCCTCTAAATTCTCACCCCAAAATTCACTCAAAATTATGTAACAACCAGTGGGAAATCTAGTGCTTAGACTAAATTACCAAGTGTGTGTAACTGAAACGGTGCTTCCTGAGGTCCTACAGGCTAGTCCTTCAGCAAAGAACCTGCTGTAAAGGTCATTAATGAATTCACTCAATGCAGGAGCGTTCACGGTAGAAAACTGATGTTTGTTTCTAGGGAAGCCCTCCAATAATTTTAAGTAGTTAACTAGTGTATTCATTAGGGGAACCCTTGGTAAACTTTCCTTGTAATGGAGCAGTGAGTAAATATTTTATTTTATTTTTCCCCCTTTTATTTATTTATTTATTTATTTATTTATGTTTATTTTTACGATGTAGTTGATTTTTGTGGCCCTTTACCAATTCCTCCCTTTCAGCCACAGCTACTCCAGTCTACAGTTGTAACACACAGTCAGTCGCAGCCAATATATAAGCTGATAGGTGCGGTTGTGTCCATGAAACTTTATATATTAAAACAGATGGAACATCAGTTCTGCCCTGGGGCCTGTTATTTGGTTCGTTTGCCAAACCCTACCATAGGTCATAAAAAAATCAGAGATAAGAAATAGAGCTAAAATGACTGCCCACACTTTATAGACGAGTTCCTGCTGTTTACGACAGCCTGTTTTGAGTACAGGACCCACTCGATTCAAGCACAATCAACTTGAGCTACAGTCCTTTACACCTCACTCCCAACTGCAAGAGTACTGTAGCTCATTGTAGTCTGATGTTTAATTATTCATGCCTACTTAAAATATCATAAGCTCTTCACTAGAAGCAATTGTTCCAACAGGGACTATTGGAATAAAAGGCAAAAATATGGTTGAATAACTGTTGTCTAGTTAGGGCTACACGACGATGCCAATTGCATGCCTAGGCATTTCGTAACTAAAGCCAAAATGTTTCATTATTTTAGTTACACTAAGTTTTCCATTTGTATTGTCAGGGCTAGGGGTTAGGACCCACAGACCCTTCAAACCTATTGTACAGACTGGGTCAACAGACCCTTCACATGCCAGGCTGGGTCACCAGACCCCTCACATGGCAGACTGGGTCACCAGACCCCTCACATGCAGCCCCATACTAAGTAATTAGGAAAGATCCCAGGAGCCATTGGCAGAGGACCTGAGCTCAGTCCTCAGCAGTAGCAGCAGCAGCTTACAGCAGCAGTAGCAGCAGAAGCAGCAGTGGTGGTGGCTTCTCAGGGCATCCTGGGGGCACTGGCAGCAACAGCTTGCAGCAACAGCCTCCAGCAGCAGTAGTGTCCTCCCAGTGGCCTCCCCGGGGGAATTCCGGGGGTGGGAGGCACCGTGGATCAGAGCCACTCATCCTTTGTTCTCTAGTCCATAACCCAGGACACCTGGGTGCACATGTGCAATTACATTAGAAAATAACCAAGGAATACCTGGGCACACCTGCATATTTACATCAAATGCTCAGCAAGATTCTGACCATCGAGGGGCCCTGAACGTTTTCCTTCACTTTCCCTACAACTGTGTATTTTAAGAGGAATAAATAGTACCTATTTGAAAATATATGAGATGTTATAAAAAAGAATGCTCTCTAACTTCTGTAGAATATTGAATGCAAATTTTGTATTTCTAGTAAATATATATTTTATATATACTGTATTTTTATATATACATAACTTTTTCAAAAATTAGCATATATTCATACAGTTTATAGAAGTTGACATCAGTGATAAAGTTGAAGAAAGGTCTGATACTATTTTCTTATGTATTTGTGTGTGAACTTATATATGAAAACTGCTATACTGTGATGTGTTTAATCAACAAAGCAGAAAAAAGCAGGGGAGGGGATGTGTTTGTAATTTGTACATACTAGGTACAGCGTTCTTATTTTTTTGCTTTCTTAGCTTTTCTTTAGCATGAAACACATGTATTCTCTGAAAGTTGGCAGGATCTTCAACGTGCTCTGGAGCCAGAAGGGACCATTTCACTGAGGTGCTTTCTACCCTTCTGTCCACAATGATGAAGATTGGGTTTGAGGCTATCCCAACCCCAAATATCCAAAAACAGAGGGTGAGTGTTAACTGAGAAAATACAAGAAAGAAAAGATTGGTAAACACACGATTTCATGTATCTCACACATGTACAGATTTGCTTTTAATGGGTGCAAAGATACTAATGCAAACCTTAAAAAGGACAATCATTTTCTGTATTTTTTTTATTTTTAACATCTACCAATAGAAAATATTAAGCAATCTATTTTTTAAAAAAATTTTACAGCAGAAAAAGTGAAAGCATAGAAAAAGTAATTGAAAATGTACATTTTTCATTATTGCTTAAAAAATCCCAGCTTATTACTCACTGTAATATTCATTATTATCACCAACAAATCACATATTGGTTTCACTTAGAGTTGATGCTTAAACAACATGGGTTTGAATTGTGCAGGTCCACTTACATATAGATTTTTTACCATTAAAAATTTGTGGTATTGACACATATAGTACAATACTATAAATAAATTTTCTCTTCCTTATGATTTTCCTTTTTGTATTTAAGTTTTTATTTTTTTTTCCCTTGGGATGTTCTTAATAAAATTTCTTCTCTCTAGCTTACTTAATTGTTAGAATACAGTCTCTAACACATACAACATCAAAATATGAGTCATCGACTATTTTTGTTATCAGTGAGGCTTCTGGTCAACAGTAGGCAATTAGCAGTTACGGTTTTGGAGAGTCAAAAGTTATACATGGATTTTTTTTTTTCACTGTGCAGGGGGTTGGCAATCCTAATGTTCAAGTGTCAACTGTATGTGAAATCAATTTTTAAAAATACCAGGGGTGATGTTTTATTATTTATTATTTTATTATTTATCAGAATAAGCCGCTCAACTTTTTCTAGCACAAAGAAGCCAGTTTTCCCTTTAATAACAGTGTTTGATGTCATCCTTTAGAAAACCTTATTAGCCTTTTTTTAATTGCTTGAATAATTACTGCAGCACAATTAAATCCTAGACATTACACGTTTGTGTTTCAGTAGTGTTAAAATGTGAGTGTTGCCATTTTTTGACATTTTTGGTAATTTTAAAATGTGAGTAAGGATGGTTAATGGTAAAAGAAGAGATAACCAAGTCTGAACTTGACCAATATAATAACAGGTACTGAGACCTGTCTTCCAAAACTGACTTTCTTCTTGGGATTCAGGTTTCTCATGGATAGGTATATGGGTAGGTAGGTAAATAGGCAGGTGTTTAGATGGTACTTCGTAAATAGTAGACAGATAGGTGGGTGCATGGTAGGTAAATATATATGTAGGTGGTTAGAAATGTATATAGATAGGTACTTAGGTCATATTTTGGCAGTAGACAGGTAGATTGGTAAAGTAGATACATAAGTAGGTAGTTAGCTAGGTGGATAGTTATGTGGGTACATAGGTAAGTAGGTAGATAGGTAGGTAGGTAGATAGGTAAATAGATAAGTAGGTAGGTATGTAGGTAGGTAGGTAAATAGATAAGTAGATAAGTAGGTAGCTACTAGCTACCTAAGTAGCTAAGTAGGTAGGTAGGGACATGTTCAAATAAGAGGTGAGTCCCTTCTTTCAGGACACCACACGCAGAGTGAATATCAGTCAAGAGACTTTCACTGTAGCTTTATTCTCCTGTCCGAGGCAATGGGCAGCATTCAGACACCACCCAGACTGTGTCGACCTCTCTGGCACAGGTAGTCTGTCCAGCCCTATGGTGACCATTGGTCCTCATTTGCCTATGACTAAAAAAGTTTCAGGACTTTGAAAGACCAGAAAATTCCCAAGCAAACCAGGATGAGTTGGTCACCCTAGAAATACCTGAACAGACCTAGACTCTCAAGAAAGCCGACTTCATGTGGAGAGAAGGAGACTATGAAGGTATAGGGTAGGATCCCACAGCCAACTTCCATGGGACCAGTGAGAAAAATCCTTCATGGAAGAGTTGTTATGGCTCTTTTTAATCTATTCCTGGTGCAAGAAAAGATGGGGGTGTGTGTTGACGACCCAGATCCGTCCCTTTATGTCATTAGAGATGGTTTAACGATGATATTTGAATTCAATATTCCCATCTTAGTGCAAGTATTAATCTGTACGTGACTATCTACTCTCTTTATAATTTGACAAGTAAGCTAATTCTTTAGAAAACTATGATTTTCCCAAGGAATTCTGTCATTATTCTATTCTGTTCACTACAACACATGTCATGATTATAGGTATTTATGAGGTACAGTGTTGACTATCAGTATTTGTGCCAAACATGTGATGACCAAATCAATACTATTGGTGTGTTCATCATTACAAATTGTAATTACTCTTTGTGCCCTTTACCCAATTACTCCCTTTCCTTCCTCCCCCTTTCCCACCTCTAGTAATTACAGGTCTGTTCTCTCCTACTGAAAGTTCAACGTTTTATTGTGGTCTTCCTTTCTTTCCTTGTTTCTCTCTTAGCGTCCACTTATGTGGTTTTTGTCCCTCTGTGCCTGGCTTATTTCCCTTAGAATTTTCTCCAAGCTCATCTATGTTGCTGCAAATGGCAGAATTTCATTCTTTTTTATTGCTAAGTAGTATTCCATTGTGTAGATATATGACGTTTTCCTTATCTGTCATCCCTTGATGGACATTTGGGTTGGCTCCACGCCTTGGCTATTGTAAATAGCACTGTGATGCACATGGGGGTGCAGGTGTCCCTTCGACATGATGATTTCCATTCCTTTGGGTATATACTCAGCAATGGGATTGCTGGATCCTATGGCAGTTCTATTTGTAGTTGTTTGAGGAAACTCCATACTGTTTTCCATAATAGCTGTACTAATCTACAGTCCCACCAACAGTGTAGGAGGGTTCCCCTTTCTCCACAGCCTCTCCAGCATTTGTTATTCCTCTGGAAATCCTTGAAAATTTTGTTTTAGACTGAGGGAGAGAACAGACATGATCTGATCAACCCATGTTGACTCTCAGGTGGTCTTTAGATCCTTAAATAGGATCTGAGTAAGGGTTTCCAATAACCATGTTTTATGTGGACTCAGCTCATCCTTATAGGATTCTGTTGAAATAGGGACTGTTGGTTCCACCACATTGATAGAGGAAAAGGTTAAAGATTGGATGAGGAACTTCCCCAGAGTCAGGCATTGATCAAGCCGAGGTTTAGAATCTGGACTTACTTGATTAGGGTTGGCCCTAAATCCAATGACTGGTGTCCTTATAAAAAAAAGGAAAGAAAGCATAGAGATACAGAAAGTAAAGAAGTCTATGGAACAATTGAGGCAGAAATCAAAATTATTCAGCTGCAAATCCCAAAATGCCAAGAATAGTCAGTAACCACCAGAAGCTAAGAAGAAAAAAAAAAAAAAAAAAAAAAAAGGAGAGAGAAAAATAGCACTAGCAACACCTAGTATAAAATCATGTTTTTACATACAATTTAGAAAATAAGAATCTCTAACCCAGAAGTCATGACATTTGCTCACGATGTTTACCAAGTGCCCCATGTTCAAATCTTCAAGAAAAGTGAAGAAAGACATCTGTGCATTAAGTCAGGAAAAAACAAAGGATAAGAGTGGAGGAAAATTTAAATTAAAAAAAAAGTTATTTTTTGTAATCGAATTGCGTTCAAACTTCGCCAAAGGCATCACTTTTCTATTTTGAACATCCGTAATGTTTACCGATGAAAGGGACAAAGGTCTTAAACTATTTTCTCTCTCTCCAGTGTCTTATCCACTTATGGGACTTTCCTCCTATTTATAATCTGTGTATTGTTCTATTTAATGATTTTGTTTATCCACTTGTGACTTTGATATAGGCTTTATTCATTTATATCTCCCTTTTTACCAATTCTAGAAATATTAGTGCCCTATGTATAGAAGAGCACAATTAAATAAGACAAAGAATAGTAAAAGAAAGACAGGATTTGCATAATTGTGTACATGTATTTTTCAATAGTTAATCTTTCTCCAACCAACCATGTTGTAACTCAAGCTGACATAGTGTGGGGAAAGCAGTAAAATTTTACATTATGAGAAAATGAAGGTTTAAATCACAAGTGCACTTATTCTGTGAGCAATTACTCATGCCAAAATGTATTGAATATTATTCTTAAATTATCTCATGCAACTTGTCTTCAACTTGTTTCCAAAATCAATCTCCTTTCTATGTAAAGTAAAACTTCAGAGATATCGTTCAGTGATTTTTCTAGGTCTTCCCCATGCCTTTTCTTTGTTTTCATTTTTTAATTAATTTTAATTAAATTGTTTCATTAACTTTAATGGAATTTCATTTCAAATTCCATTAACATTAATACGTTATAAAGTGATTTTTTTATTAACTGCTCATTTTCTAAATCATGTTCGGGTAGACCTGATTTAGAAATTTTACAAGAAAATGTGTTTATTTATTATTCAAACATATTAATTAATTACACATACTGTGGGGTAAAGAGTTGAATTTCAATACATGTATACATTGTGTGATGATCAAATCAGGGTAATTAGCATATTCATCATTGCAAAACTTAATCACTTCTTTGCGATGAGAACTTTTGGTTTCCTCTCTTCTAGCCATTTGATAACATGCATTAAATTATTATTAATTACAGATGCCTAGCTCAAGAGCATATTTTTCCTATCTAGCTGTTTTGTGTCATTTTAGATAGAGGTTTATGATTTTTTGTAAGTCAATCTTACTCAAATTCTGGGAGAACACTAACAACATTATATTTCAAATTTATTTATTTTTTCCTCTTACATTTGCACAGGTAATTTCTGCACAACGAGAAAAGCTTCTAAAAGAGTCAATTATTGGGACTAACACACACATTAAACAAAAAGAGGCAAACACTTAAAAAGAACTAGGTAGTATATTCAAAATAACCCTAACTGCTCGATTCTATAACATCTACACAATTCACTGGCAATCTCTGGATAAGCAATTAACAGGAATTCCAGTGCTGTTTTAATAGTATCTGAAAACTTTCCTACTTTCTGGGTGAGACTTTATTTAAAAAAAAGAAAAAAAACAAAGATGGATCACAAGTTGGTATGAATTACTCTTTGGTGCTGGAGAGAACCACAGCTCTTGAAAGATTCACGCAAATTTGTTTTACAAACATACCATTCCGACTTCCCACTCCCATGGCAGATTGTAAGTCTTGTTAAATTAAATAAGCAGGAGGCCATTAGCCTGAGGCTGACTCTGTACTTTGAGTTCTTAGGTAACAAACTGCAAGCTAACTTAGTACATAAAGACACCAAAATCCATCTTAGTACTATATATATTTTTCACAACAAATAGCTGTTGTTTCAGCCAATCACAGGCAGCTAAGCTTCAGTCAAACACGGGCAACCAGCTGAGCAGATCATTCTCAAATTAGGAAAATACCTCCTCAGATCCTACCCAAATAAGGCAGGTGCATAGCTGTAGCCCATAGGTGATTTTTCTACTTTGCTTCTGTGTTTGGTATACAAAAGCTCTCTGTTGACCCTGCTGGGTGGAACTCTCTGAACTTCTTCTATTTCTACATGCTGCCTGATACATGAATCATTTTTTGCTCGAATAAACTGCCAAATTTAGTTTGTCTAAAGTTATTCTTTTAATGGTCTAAAATAACATTAACATAATCAAAATACTGGTATTTTTTCCATCTTGGCTGATAAAGGCTTGTTTATGTAGAGAGGAGACCATACATTGGTTTTTCAGATCTAATTTGCTCCAGAAGCCACGTTGCAAGAGATTTATAATCCATACATGTTCCTACTGAGTTGCAACAAAATGAGCCATCTAGAAAATAAAAGAACAATATTTGATTCTTAACTTGGGCACAGCGGCTTATGATTGATAAGGAAAAAGAATATAATGCCTATCTCAGTCTGTTTTCTGTTGCTTATAAAAGAATACCTGAGACTGGGTAATTTATAGGGAAACAAAAATTTATTTCTTACAGTTCTGGAGGCTGGGAAGCCCAAGGTTGAGGGGGCTGAACTGGTGAGACCTTCTTTCTGGTGCAGGCTCTGAAAATTCCTGACGTGGCACAGGGCATCACGTAGCAAGGGGACTGAGTGAGCTTTGTCATGTGTCTCTTCCTCTTATAAAACCACCAGTTCCACTCCCACGATAACTCATTAATTCCTTAACCCATTAATCCATTGATGGATTAACATGACTCAATCACCTATTGAAGGCCCTATCTCTTGATACTGCCACACTGGGGATTAAGTTTCAACATGGGTTTTGATGAGGACAAGCCATATTCAAATCATAGCAATGCATTATGTGAGGAAAAATTGCCTGGTGGATAAAATAACTGTTTGGGTTATAAAACAAGTACCTCTACTATTTTGGATTGTTTCACTCAAGATATGAGAGGAGGTACTTTGATAGAAAAGAGGCAAATCTGGGTATGTTGTAAGGATAATTTTACTTTACTGAGATGTATGCACATACCACAGAATTCCACTTTTATTTCACTGGTGGGCTACAACCTGGATTATAAATGTTAAATTATCAGTGCATTAATGTTTTATTAACATTATTAATTTATGTATAAAAATCTGTTGTGAGAGTTCATGAGTATTAATTTATTAATATGAACAATGTATTAATACTTTACTTTCAGTGACATACAGTTTTTCAAGAGCCACCCCAAGGCTGTTGACACGCATGACTCTACCTGTACTTGATAAATTGAGCCTCTCTTTTTAATGAAATTATGATAACAAGAGATGGTCAGTCTTACATATATTTTACTGGTCTTTGAAATCCTAATGTGAACCATTATTATACATATGTATTGGTATTTGGTAAGTGTTTTTGAACCACATTTCAAATACAATCTCATAACAAGGCAATCTCAGGGGATACATTTTTTGATGAATTTTTTCACACCTTCAAAAGCACAATCTTGGTTTTAGTCTGTAGAATTACAGCATCACTGTGGCTGGTACATTTTGTACATTCACACAAAGGGTAATGAAAACAGTGAGTAATTTAAAACAAATAGATTTTTAACATTTTTAGCATTTGTTTTTAACTGGTGGTTAAAAATTTTGCATATTTATGGTGTATAACATGTGGAAGAGCTAAATCAAGCTCATTAATACATCCACTACCACACATATTTTTTGTGTGTGGCGTAAATAATGAATTTTGTACAATTTACAGAACGACTAGACGTGTTTATGTCTTTGTTGGTGCCTGGTCTGTTAAGACCCCTGTTAAATTTCCAAAGCACAATTTACAGCCCCTTCCTAACACTGTGTCTGGACCCTAGAGCTCCAAATTGGAAAGCCGAGATTTTTACAGCAGTGAATAAAGCTTTAAATTACCATCCGACACTTTCTTCAACCCTGTATTTAGCTTGTATGCAGCTGACCACAATCTTAAAGCAAGCCATAATCCCTGAGGTCCAGGAAGAAAAAAATAAAAATTTCTATGAACAAAGGGGTTTAATTGCTTTTAAGCTCTAATTAAGTTTGGGGAATTGGGATTTTGTTCTTGTTGTTGGATGAATGGAAGGCTAAGGAAATGAGCTGACCATCAACTGGACTCCCTTACAGCAAAAACACCTGCTAACAATTACGACCCAGCTCTGAGCAAGACACTAGTCTTTGATGAAGTCTTCTTTGAACTGTTTTGCTTTAGTCACTTGCTATCAGAGTAGCTGAGAGATGATCACAACAGAAAACAGACTGAGACAGAAAACAGATTGGCAGCTGCCAGGGACTGGGGGGAAAGAAAATGGGTAATGATTACTTAACGGGTATGGGAGTTTTTGGGGGGTGTATTAGTTTGTTTCTGTTGCCTATAACAGAACACCTGAAACTGGGTAATGTACAAAGAAGTGAGATTTATTTCTTACTGTTTTTGAGGCTGGGAAGTCCAAGGTCCAGGAAGTACATGTGGTGAGGGTCTTCCAGGGGAACTCTCTATAGGGTCCATGGTGACCAGGTTGTCACATGGTGAGAATGGGCTGAGCAAGAGAAAGCTGACCTGCTCACTCACTCTCCTTATAAAGCCATAAGAACCACGCCCATTACTCCAAGAATGGATCAATGCATTCACGAGGGCACAGTCCTTGTAATCTAATCACCTCTTAAAAGCCTCACCTTTCAAATACCATAATAAGATTCTCCACTCTGTTAACAGTGTTACAATGGGGATCAAATTAGGGGGAGGAGGTGGGAGGATAGGAAATACTCAGGTAAAGGACACCAACAGCAATTATGATTTGTAATGGTGAACGTGCCAATAATATTGATTTGATCATCACATGCTGTACACAAATACTGACAGTCAACTCTGTACCTCATGAACATGTATACATAATAATGATAATAATAATGATAATAATAATAATAATAATAATAATAATAATAATAATAAAGACAGAGAATCACAAATGCTGGCAAGGATATGGAGAAAGGGGAACCTTCTATACTGTTGGTGGGAGTGTAAATTAGTATAGCCATTATGGAAAATAGTATAGAGGTTTCTATAATAAACAACTATAGATAGAACTGCCATACAATCCAGCAATCCCAATGCTGGGTATATACCCAAAAGACTGGAAATCATCATATTGAAGGGATATTTGCATGTCCATGTTTATTACAGCTCTATTTACCATAGCCAAGATATGGAACCAATATCAATGTCCATTGATGGATAATTGGATAAGAAAAATGTGGATATATACACAATGGAATACTACGCAGCCATGAACAAAAAAGAATGAAATTCTGCCACAGCAACATGGGTGAGGCTGGAGAACATTATCTTACGTGAAGTAAGCAAGGCATAGAAAGAGAAATACCACATGACCCCACTCATGTGGGAGCTACAAAAGAAAGCAAAACAAAACAACCAAACAAATAATAATAATAAGTTGAACTGTTAAAAGGGGAGAGAAGAACCACTCGAAGCAGGAAAGGGCAGCGGGGAGGAGGGATACTGAGAAGATGGTTAATGGACACAAAATTGCAGCTGGACAGAAAAAAAATAAGTTCTATTCCTGTACAGTTGCCCAAGGAAAATATAATTAACAATGTTTTACTGCTTGTTACCACAAGATTAGAAGAGAGGTAATTAAATGTTCTCATCACAAAGAAATGCTACATTTTTAGAAAGATGGATAAGCTAATTACCCTAATTAGATCATCACACATTGAATCCATGTATTGAAATATAACACCATACCCCACAAATATGTATAATTGATATGTCTCAGTAATTTTTTTTAAATAAAAAAAATGGGCCACATTTAACCCATAGCATGGGGTGGTAAAAATATTCTGAAATTTGGTAGTGGTGATGTTTGCACAACTCTGAACACATGGAAAGCCACTGACCTGTACACTTCGAAGAAATAAAATTTTATGGTATGTGGATTATACTTTTAAAAAATTGAAACTTTAAATATTTAAATATGTTATTTCCAACATACTAAATTTTTAAAATACATGATGCTGAAAATCATTTACTTAAATTAAAGAGACAAAGAATCTTACAATTTTTAAATTTAAATTGAATTGAATGGTAACATTTTCTCCTTAAAAAAAAAATACTGAGATCAAAGAAGCTTGGGAAAGTGGAGGGGGCATCTGTTCAAATAATCACATTTGGAAGGCTCGGAAACTCTCCGGAAATCTTTTTTTGACATTAAATCTTCTCCTTAAAATGAGCAAAACAGAAATTTGAAGTTGGCACGTCTTGGCCCTGCTTGTAAGAATCAGAATATACTCCTTTATGAGAATAATTTTATACATGCATTTTGGAAAAAGACATCACCTCTCACAGATATTCCGGAAGCAAGTGCCATAAATGTTCCCATGGGATAAGCTCCTTAACTCCGAAAGAAATAATATCTGATGCTCTTTGTTGTCTAGAAGTGTTGTATTTCATATTATGCATAACACTCATGAAAACTCTGAACTTCACTGGGATATATTAAGTTCTATCTATTTCAATATAGGCTGAGTGGAAATTTAGATAATTCATCCATTAATCTCCCCCCAAAACCACCATTGAGTAGGAAAGTAGGGTGCTGTGAGTTGGCCTTTTTCTGAAATTAAAGTTTAGTGCATGTTATAATTAATTTCATCTGGTTCCTTATACCTTTCGGCTAGCTTCTTAACATTTTGGAGATATTAGGAGTAGAGAAATAATTCTCTCTGTCCCTGTCTGTCTTTCTCTCTGTCTCCTTTTATGGTAACTTACTTGGCAAACAAGTTTAGACTTTCTGGCTGCACACGCTTGTTTTTCTACTAAACAGGGGAGAAGCTAAATAACACTACATAGGAATTCTGCACTCTCCTGTTCCAGCCACCAGCTCTCTATAACAGCAGAAAATAAATGTCCTAAAATTAAGTTTCTGGATTGCAGGTATCACATCTTTCCCTTCTTTCCGTTGGTCCTTTTCCTATATATCCAAGACAGTAATTTTTTTTCCCCCACGATAAAAGCTTGGTAAATGTTGACTGATGGTGTGTCAAGCCCTGGGAGTCACAGTCATCCCGGTGGTGAGTGATCAACTACGCCACGACAGGAACACAGCTCAGGTTCTCTGGGCTGTCCATCAGAAGACACGTCCGCTGACAGGAATGCCATAAATGCAGTGGAAATGAGCTGACTTGAAAGTCGGCCAAACCCGTCCAGAACAGAAGAGGCTGTCTGCAACTGTACCTGTAATGTGGTTAGTGCCACACGCTGCAGGCACAGTCTGATGCAGAGCTGTTTCCTTCCGGATTTGTGGACACTGGAAATCCAACCCCCAGAATGGAGCCAGGACTTCAACTGTGTTTATATGAATACAGATTTTTGGCAACCTGTGGCTCCCCAGGACCATAATAAAAAGGAAATTATCTCTCTGATATAGTCATTTACAAAAAGGACACCGTTGCTTCTAATGTCCAGGAACGTCACCAGCAGGGAACTAGGAAGTAACCATCCTGAAGCCCTTTCCTTATCCTATTGTTTTTTTCAGCATTACACACACAAAAAAATAGCTCTATTGCAAGGATCCAGCCCAAAGGTCAGAAGCTGGCTTTCCATTAGCCACTGATGACATTTTTATCCAGTGTTACACTTACTACTTAAAAACACAATCAGTTCAAAAGAATAAAGTACTAAAACATGCTACAACGTGGATAAATGTTGGAAACATTATGAATGAAAGAAACCAGGCACAAAAGACCACATATTACGTGATTCTGTTTACAGAAAATATCCAGAATAGGCAAATTCACAGAGACAAAAAGCAGATTAGTGGTTTCCAGGAACTGGGGGGGTGGGGGGGGGAGGAAAATTAGGAATGATAAAAATATTGTGCAGTTAGATAGTGGCGACGTTTTCACAGCTGCAAATATGCTAAAAGCCACCAGATTGTACACTTTAAAAGGGTGACAGTTATGATAAATTATTTTATTTTAAAAAAAGGAATTTTTACATCGGTATTGCAATTAGAATTTGATACAGTGCTAACTGCACCCAACAGGGGAAAATTATTTCTATTTAAAAACCTATGAGAGATTTTCTCTGAAAATAATCTTCTGTCACAGGGACAGCACAGCAGACATTATTGGAAAACTTGTCACAAACCTGAATATTCCTTTATATGGTACTTTTAAATGAGCAACTTTTTTTTTTTTGTCTTTTTCGTGACCGGTAAAGGGGTCGCAACCCTTGGTGTGGTGTTGTCTGCACCGCGCTCAGCCAGTGAGCGCACCGGCCATTCCTATATAGGATCTGAACCCGTGGTGGGAGCGACGCTGCGCTCCCAGCGCTGCGCCCTCCTGAGTGCGCCACGGGGCCGGCCCTAATGAGCAACTTTTAAATGAAGAGTTGACCTTGAGGCCTGCGGCTCTATTCTAAGAAAGTCCTGCGGCTCTATTCTAAGAAAGTCCTGCTTGCTTGCTTGGTCCTTGGCTTCCATGTAGGAAGTTGGACTTTGGGACGATCCCACCACCCTGAAGAGCATGGCTCACTGCACCCAAGCTGTATAAACAATGTGGTTTATGATGAGCACCTGCTTTTTTTCTTGGTGGCTGGAATTTTGGTACATGCCAGGCAGCGAGTGCCCATGTAACCAGCCCCAATAAAAACCCTTAGAGTACTGAGTCTCTAAGAAGTTTCCTTGATAGACAACATTTCAGATATGTGGTTAAAACCCATTCCTGGAAGAATTAAGCACATCCTGTGTGACCCCACTGGGAGAGGACTCTTAGAAGCTTGCCCCTGGTTATCTCTGGACTTTTCCTCGTGATCTTTTTTCTTTGCTAATTTGTCTTGGTATCCTTTTAATTTACTATGTCATACCCATGAGTATGACTATATGCTGAGTCCTGTGATACCTCAGAGTGAATCATTGAATCAGGGGTGGGTCATGGGTTGTCTTAGCACAGCAATCTTCCCATAAATTGAACTCATGAAACACCCCAAAGAGCCTCATGTCATTTGTGAACACAGGAGCTTCGGTGATTCAAAAGGTGACATATCTCTTATCTCATCTGTAGACTTTGCCGAATCTTTCCTTGGACGATATGAGTTGTCATCTCTAAAAACATTTTGCACAAAGAGTGTTTTAGTAGAAATGACGAAAAGGTTAAGAAGTAATGTAAAACATTGTCATTTGTGATCTCATATGAAGGAATCAGTGATAAAGTGTTTCGTTTTTAATTTCATAAGCTTTTTTTTTTTTCTGTTGTAAAAGCAGTTCTCCAGTGTCAGCCAACACGTGTATGTGCCTGGCTTCACCATAAAATATCTGACTTATCTGGTATTTCCAACTAAAGTTGCACATTCTACCATGGGAGAAAAGTAAGTTGGGATGAGGCTAATCTTTTTTGGCTCCCTTCCAAAAAAGTATCAATGACACATCAGCTCAAACAGATACCAAAGAGCCAGGCTGATTTATAACAGGACATGGATTCCCCAGACGGTACTGTGGAAGTGCTCAGCTACAATAAGCCTGCCTGGCATTTTAAAACACATTCTTGGAAACATTGTTTTTCCTCACATAAAGATTGGCCTTGAGTAACAGTATATTTGCAGGTGTACAGGGGCATAGTCTCTACTGATTGATGACAATGGATTAATTATCTGCCCTTGGAAACTTTGCCCTCAGTAATCAAATGCATTAAAGAAAACAGCTTAATGATTAGCTATCCCTTTCTTCTCCGTTTGTTCCATATACATTTATTGAGGACCTACTATGAGCCAAGAATTGCACTCTGCACTAGACGGTCATGAAACAAACGAGAAATACTCCCTGCCTGTAAAAATATTATATTATATTTAGATGGGGGGTGGTCAAAGATATAAATAAATCTGTGCAAACGAGCAATATATTAAATATGATAGATGTACACACAGGCTGTTGTGGAAACCCAAAGAAATTTGTATTCAATTTGCTTTGGGTGTTCCCAAGACCACTCCTACATTTAACAATATGTTAGATGTAGTTGCAACTAAGATTTATTACAGCTACACAGCGAGAATTCTTGGCTGAATCATTAAGGGGAAAAGACATAGGTAGAGTTTAAAAAAATCCAAGTTCCTAGGAGTGCACTCTATCCACAGCAGCAAAAACAGTCATGCATGGGAAGCTTTGCTTCCCATCAGAGACTCAGCAACCAAAGATTTTATGAGGGTTTGTTTACCACCTACCAAAAAAACCAGGCTCCGGAAGGAAAGCAGGTATTCACCATAAATCACATTGTTTGCACAGTCAAGGCACAGCAAAACAAAAACAAGTACAAATTTTAGTTAGGGAATGGAGTGGGTTGAATAGTATCTCTCCAAAATTCATATCCTTCTGGAACCTCAGAATGTGGCCTTATTTGAAATGTGACAGGGCACATTCACCTCCTGGCTGAGACTCCCCCAAATTGGTATCAAACTCCGCAGGTCCAGCTGTCTGCCCCCAGACAAGAGCAATCCAGGCAAAAGTCAAATGTTGTTGAAAATGAAAGTCTGCTTTTATTCAGAAATACCGGCGACCTGAGGAGAGATGTTGGGCTGACCCATCTCTCCAGTAAACCTGAAGGTGAATGGCCAGGTTAAAGCTATCTCCAAGACTCAGACTTACTGAGGGGTTTTTAAAGAGGGAGTTGAGGGAACGGAATGTGGGAAGCAAATAGCAGGAGAGAAGGGTACACAAGCTACGTGGGGTCCATGTCTGTGACTCTGGTATAAGGTCTCCCTAAGGCCATGTCTGTTTCCTGCCCTCACCTTTGCTGTTATCTCAAGACCCTGCAAGACTTTGATTTGCTCTGGAGTAGAATCATCTTTTCTGCAAAGTGTTTTGCACAGTTTCACTTTCCACAGCTCGGGCTGACTTGGCCAGTGACCGTGATCCACATCCAGTCATTCAGGCTTGATCACTTGTCAAAACTCTACAAGTCTCAAGGAAAGAAATCTTAGCTTTGCAAAGTACTGGTTAGTTTCTCAGCCTTCTTTTACTATTTACTGAACAAGCTTAGAAAGTCAGGGGATGGGAAGACAGAGTGGAGAGAAAAAAAAGTATGCTTTTAACCAACCCCTCCAACACACAACCAGGTGGTTTTAGGTCCCAACATGCCTTCAGTCCTACTCACTCCAACAGAAATAGCATCTTCATAGATGTAATTATGGGAAAATGCCATAGGATGATGGAGGCAGAGGCTAGAATAATGCAGGTGCAAGTCAAGGAATGCCACGTATGGGATGACCGGCGAGCACCAGAAACTAGAACTGACAAGGAAGGATCTGCCCCTGGAACCTTCACAGGGAGCATGGCCCTGCCAAGACCTTGATTTTAGACTTCGGGCTCAGGACCTGTGACAAAATTAATTTCTGTCGTTTCAAGCCACCCAGTTTGTGAGACTGCGTAGACAGCCCTACGAAACTCATTCGGGAAACATTTCAGATCAGGGTAGAAACTTTCTCGAAGCTCAATTCCCAGTCACCAGCCAAAGGCTGACCTTGCACGCAGAGCCTTCTCAAGATAACTGCTCCAGGCTTGCTGCTGTGTTAACATTTTTCTGCACACACCTCCACTAAGGGAATCTGAAGAGAGCTTGCAGAAAAGGGAAGGTGAGCTGAATCATCATATGATTAAATAGGTGTGGAAGGAGGTCATTCCCCAGAGAAGAAACGGTGCCTTCATTCATTTGTGCTGCTATTAAAGAATACCACAGACTGAGTAATGCACCAGCTCACACTTCTGGAGGCTGGGAATCCAATATGAAGGAGCCAGCAGATTTGGTGATTCTGATTCCAGGATGGCTCCTTGAAAGCTGCATCTTCCCAAGGAGAGGAGCACTGTGTCCTTGCATGGCAGAAGATGGACAAAAGAGGGCAGAAGGGTAAAAAGAGACCTTCTCCCATCCAGGAGACCTTCTCCACCCTCATGATTTAATTACTTCTTAAAAGCCCCACCTTTTCTTACTACCACAATGAGGATTAAGTCTTAACAAATGAATTATAGAGGGGACATAAACATTCAAACACTAGCACCCAGCAAGAGCAAAAGACATAAAAGGCACCGGATGAGTGAAAGCTGACCTTGACCTCCCAAGTCTTGGAAACATCCTCTAGTTTTACTTATTCATTCAATTACTTTGGAGTCTACCATTTGCCAATCATGGCTGCAGAAACTAGAAACACTGTAGAGAAACCAAAGAAATGGGGTGTATGGGGTTCTGTGCTAAGAAAACCATCAAACAAATAAACAGCAATAAATGTGTCATGACAATCATGATCAGAATAGAAAAATAAGAAGGATGAGATGTTTAAAGAAGAGAGAGAGAGAGAGTGAAATTTAGATGGAATGGCAGGGGAGCTTAGAAAAGTTTTCTCTGCCAAAAGACAACCAGGTGGAGATGTGCAGGTTAAAGAGAGATTTTGGCACAGGGGAGAATGTCTGGTACGTTGTCTGCTGGACAGAGAATCGTTCACAAGAAGGCAGACGTGAAAGTGAGGTATCCATTGTACCCAATCCAACTAAACTGGTCATCAAGCCTTGAGCGCTTCCTGCCACCAGATGCAACTTCTCCCCACACCTCAAACAGCTCTATTCTGTTTGCATGTCACCTGTGAACTCCCTCTCCCAGGTGACTCCTGCTAGAACTCACTGCTGCTAGGTCCTCTGAGCCATCTGTCTCCCAGGAGGACGTCACTGACTGCAGTCTAGGTTTGGCTCTTCTCTGTGAATCTGATTGGCTTTGAGCGTGTCGTCTCATAAGAAGGTGTGTTATTTGAGGAGAATTACAGCGTACCTCACCTTGAGCAAAATGGTCAGAGGATGAGTCTGCCTTTTCACAGATCATACCACGTTGAGGAAAAAGATTGTGTTATTCTTACTCTTTCCCCAGTGGGCTGTCAGGTGCCTGCCCCAGAGCAGGTGCCAAAGAGTAGTCTGTATAATGATGCTGAAAGAAGAGGACAGAACTGTCATGCTGAACAGAAACAGGCTGTTCGTACCCATGGGGAAGTGTATTCCTCACATGGACACTCACATGTCTACAGTTAACACATTCTAAAAGTCCCTGCTTCCATCTCAGCACCAGTTGGTTTTCAGTGGGACGTGACAAGTTTATGGTTCGTCCTCTGAGCATTGCAACTCAAGTTTTCCTTGACCCAGCCCAGAGTTAATTTTCTCCAGGTTTCCGGGCAAAGAAGGACACTTAATTAGCAGCCTCCTCAAATGAAGCCAAGATCAAAGAGAAGGGAACCAACCAGGCACCAAGTTAAAAATGAGAAAAAGGAACAGGTCAGCAGAAGTGACTGAGCAAGGCTGCAGAGGAGAGATATTTAGTCATTGGAGTGGGATCGCCTTGGTGATAGAAGATGCTGCAATCACAGAAGCTGATCAAAATCTTGGGCACAGAATGATCCCTGCATATGAAGGCTTACAGAAAATTAATTTATACCTTGAAAAGGACGTACATAGGGGCCGGCCCGGTGGCGCACTGCTGCAGTGCGCTGCTTGGGAGTGCAGCGGCGCTCCCGCCGAGGGTTCGGATCCCACATACAGACTGGCTGCTCAATGGCTGAGCGAGGTGCGGGCGCAACACCGAGGGTTGCGATCCCGTTGCCGGTCCTGGTCCGGTGCGGGCGCGACACTGAGGGTTGCGATCCGTTGCCGGTCACGAAAAAAAGACAAAAAGGAAAAAAAAAAAAGAAAAGGACGTACATAAAGCTGAACATTTAAGTGCTCCATAAATGTTTGTCTTTTATATAAATAGCATATTGTTTTTCTCTAAAGGTGCTTTTTCTCCTAAATGTGTATTTTTATTGGATTTAACCATTGCCCCCAATATTCAGAATATAAAATATAGCACATATACAAACACATACCCACACACAAGTGCATACACACACACAGAGAGAACTTTCAAAAATATACACGTGTGTGTGTGTACTGTGCATATATCACCTATGATAGATGAGGGAAAATATAATAAACAGTTCACTGTTAACCTCTTGCTAATATTAGTAGGTTTTCCTTTGTTTTGTTCATAATGGCAATATTCAAATAGTTTTTGTGTTCCATCAATACTGTCTCTGGTTTTTCTCTAGCTCTTTTTGAGTTGTATTTCCCTTTCACAAAGAAGTAGCATTAAATAATAATTTTTTTATACAAAAAAAAATCATGGGCACAGCACAGGGCTGGCAGTTGGAGTGGGGAAACTTGAGCAGGTGTTTGGGGCACTAATGCAGCCCTCTATGAGCATCGTTGGAACAGGAGAGACCTAAAGTTTTGGGGTTGCCAGAGATCCTGCTGGATGCATGTTCTCAGCTGCAAAAGGTTAGTTATTGCTGGAATTGTTTCCATTGCTGTAAATCAGTAAACCCAAAATATTAACAGTTAAAAGTCTAGCTAAAACCCAAGGCAATCATTTTTGATATTTACTTTAAGTGTATAAAGTAGCATTTTTAAACATATAGAATAATTACAATTTGTAATAATGAATACGCTATATAAAAAAGTTTTTAAAATACAGGAAGAATCATATTTAAATGAATCATCTGGTAGAACATGCTTCTATCAATCAAATAATCTTTATGTGATGAAAAGTAGAGCCTCCAATTTGGTTTTTAAAATTAAAGTTTTTATGGGGTACATGTGAGTGAAGCATCTAAAACAAAATTTTTTTTTTAAGGCACAAAATAACAACCATTGGGGAAGATGTTGAGAAAATGAAACCCTCATACCCTACTGGTGGGAACGTAAAATGGTGCAGTCATTTTGGAAAACAATGAGGCAATTCCCTAGTGGAAGATAAAGTTGGGTGGAATGATTAGGAATTGGTAAAGGGACACAAAAATCATCTACATTGTATATTAATAAATTAAAATAAAAACATAAATTAAAGAAAAAAGTTGAGTGGAATGATTGATTGATCAAACTAATAGGGATCGTGAAGAAATTAGTGTTTCCCTTGGTAGCCAGCTAATGTGATTTGGACGCCACACCATTTACCCTTCGAGGCTTCTAATAATTATAGAAGCCCATAAAAGGCAAACAGATTGATAAATGAATTTCAGTAATTAAATGAAAGGAGAAATTACAGGGTCAATAGACAGGTGGCATTGCTCTTCATTATATTTGCAGCCAATCAGTCTTCATATAATCAGAGGACAACACAGAGACCTTGACTTGTCAGATGGTGCCGTCAAGAAAAACCCTCAGAAGAATTTTCAGAAGGCAAATTTCATGCCTGGTCTGCTTCTTCATACATTATGCAGAATGCACAGATGCCTCTTTGAAGTAAGACCTTTTAAATGTTTAACTATTGACATTTCTAAAGGAGGCAGTAGAAATTTAAAAGTGAATAGCCAAACTAAGGAGTACCACAAGGAAATTACCTGATACATGTAAGACATTCTATAGGAAAACCGAACTGGAGGTTTCAATGGTGTATTAGTGCTTTAACAGAATACCTGAGACTGGGTAATTTATAAGGAAAAGAGGTTTATTTGGCTTATGATTGTGGGACAGCTGCATCTGCCTTGGGCCTCAAGCTGCTTCTATTCATGGCAGAAAGTGGCAGGGAGCCTGCGGGTACAAGCAGATCACATGGCAAGAGGAAGCAAGCGAGAGGGAGAGGAGGTGCCAGGTCTTTGTAAAACAACCAGCTCTCACGAGAACTAATACAGCAAGAACTCACTCATTAATCCCCCCTCCCCCAGGGAGAGCATTAATCCACTCATGAGGGATCCATCCCCATGACTCAAACAGCTTCCAGCACTGCCACATTGGGGATCAGATTTCCATGTGAGTTTTGGAGGGGACAGCACATCCAAACTCCACCAAATGGGGTGGAGGGGTGGAGAGATGATGGGGTCAATGGACAGAATGGTAGATGGATAGATCGGTGAATGAATAGGATGACAGAACAATAAGACAAGAGATAGACAGGAAGATTTAAATTAGATATTGGCTCACACAATTGTGGTGGTTGAGAAGTTCCAGCGTCTGCCATCTGCAAGGTGAAGACCCAGGAAAGCCAGGTGTGTGGTTTAAAGCCCTGGGAACCAGAGAATAGATGGCGTAGATTCCAGTCCACATACCAAGGCCTGAGAACTAGAAGCATGAAGGACATGAGAAAATTGATGTCCCAGCTCAAGCAGCCAGACAGAGGAAACAAAACCTAGCCTTTCTCCACCTTTCTGTTCTCTTCACACCCTCAGTGGGTTAGAGGATGCCTGTCCACATTGTGGAGGGTAATCTGCTTTCCTCAATCTAGTGATTCACGTGCTAATCTCTTTTGGAAACACCGTCACAGACACACTAAAAAATACTGTCTAATTGGATATCTCTGGGCATCCTGTGCCCCGACCAATTTGACACATAAAACTAATTCTCAAAGGAGAATTCCTGAGGTCTCAGGATGTAGCTGCACCCATGACTACATCTGCCGAAAACCTCAGCCATGGTCACAGAGGGAGCTTTAAGGATATGCAGAAATCTTCATTTAAATTCAGAAAGTTCAAATCCCTTCATGGGTTTGAGTCCCGCAACAACCTCTCTCCTCCTGCCCTGAACTTTTTTCTTGGCTTTTTCTCTTACTCTGCAAGCAGCACACAATCTCCAGCTCCTTTTTTCTTGTGACCGTGCTCTGAATCCCCAGGGGCACCTGCAATCAGGAAATGTCAGTGATATACATATGCTTCTGGGTCATCTCAGTAACATGGTCACTCCACTACTTAGTTCTCCAGCCAAGTGTTTCCCCCTTTAAAAAAAACATTGAACTGCTTTGTCTTAACTCACATGTTCAACAACTATTTGTAGGCTCTGAACTTGGCTCTCAGGACACAGATGTGGTCAGAGTCTATTTAAGAAATACTAAGCTTTGTCTTTTAGATTTTTGTATTTCATCAATCTCCCGTGTTCCTCCACAGCCAACCAGCTAGGAATTCCATCTTTATCCCTTCAAGGAAAGGATGTATAGTTTAACTCATGCATCACCACAACCTCCCATAAAGGAAGAACTAGTATAACAGAGTTGATCCTGTCGTCCCTGCAGAGAAGCCAAGGGTACCTATCTGTGTCCTCCTATGGTCCAATCTTGCCAAAGGATGTGGTCATGACCAAATCCCCAAATGGATTTAAGGGAACAGAAAAATATCAGGTTGAGCCAGTGTAGTCAAAATCACTGGGTGTTACCTGAACAGTCTCAAGAAGTTTGTCTAAGGAAAGTCTTCATGGAAGAATAGCCAATTGAACTCATGCTCCCAAAGATGTCACAGAATTAGCTAAGAGAGAGAAAGCAATGAAGATGCATTTTGGTTGGGAATGAAGGTCAAGTCAGCAGGACATGGATAGACCAATTCTTGGAACCACATGGAGATAAGAACAGCTCAGTGGATACTGGCAATAAATAGATGATAACACAAAGTACGTCATATAACCCTGCCCTACCTCTACTCCTTGGTTTGACATAAACCAAGCCTCTCCCACCCACACAGACATAGACAGCACCCACATAAAAGAGGGGTCCTCTGACTCATGCATGCATTTCACCAAATCAAGACACTTTCTGGCCCCCGTGAACCCAGGGTCTTCTGCATTACAGCCAGACTCACTGTACTTAGTAAAGAGGGCTGTAATTTATTTGTCTTAGTGCACAATGCATCGGGGAGAGAGGAACTAATTTTTACATGAGTTCCACATTCAGGAACACCTCCTGAGGAAAGCTGCCAGGAAGTACAAAGAACCAGGGTGTGCTGCAAGACGTGAGATGCTTCCCCTGTGAAAGACGAGTTTCCCAGGGTGTTGCATTTGAGAGGCAGGTTCAGGAGAAAAATGGAAAATGGAAAGAAAGGTTGTGGGAGATGGTGTCTCTCAGCAAGGAGTATGGATACAGTGGTCCCCACTTATTCATGGGGGTACATTCCAAGATCCCCCATGGATGCCTTAAATGATGGGTCATACTGAACCCTATACATTTATACTATTTTTCTCTATATATACATTCTTATGATAAAGTTTAATTTATAAATTAGACACTATAAGAGATTAAGAACTAATAACAAAACAGAAAAATTATGACAGTATAGGTATACTGTAATAAAAGTTATGTGAATGTGGTCTCTTTCTCTCTCAAAATATCTTCTTGTATGGTACTCACTTATTTTGTGACCACAGTTGACCATTGGAAATTGTGGAAAGCAGGGCCGGCCCCATGGCGCACTGCTACAGTGCGCCGCTTGGGAGCGCGGCGGCGCTCCCACCAAGGGTTCGGATCCCACATACAGACCGGCCGCTCACTGGCTGAGCGAGGTGTGGGCGCGACACCGAGGGTTGCGATCCCGTTGCCGGTCCTGGTCCGGTACGGGCGCGACACTGAGGGTTGCGATCCGTTGCCAGTCACGAAAAAAGACAAAAAGGAAAAAAAAAAAAAAAAGAAATTGTGGAAAGCAGAACCATAGATGAGGGGAGACTACATATAAATTTTAGCAATAGAGAAACATTTAAGTTTTGTGTGTAAATATAATCAGATCTTTATAGTAAATCTGAATATTAAAATTCTGTATTCCCTCTGCATCTCCCCTACCTTGTGAGCCTCCGCAGCACAGTGAAAAACCTCCTGAGACACAGTCCGGGTAGCCCCACTTGTCTATTCCAACCATACATTCACACATGAGCCATCCATCTCTCCTTTTGTTATGTTGTATCAGGATCCATTTCCTCTTTTAAAAATTGCCTACAGTGGGCCGGCCCGGTGGCGCACTGCTACAGTGCGCCGCTTGGGAGCACGGTGGGGCTCCCGCTGAGGGTTTGGATCTCACATACAGACCGGTTCCCGCTCACTGGCTGAGTGAGGTGTGGGCGCAGCACCGAGGGTTGCGATCCCGTTGCCGGTCCCGTTCCGGTGCGGGCGCGACACTGAGGGTTGCGATCCATTGCCAGACACGAGAAAAGACAAAAAGGAAAAAAAAAATTGCCTACAGAAATAGCACGACTGTCACTTCAAATTCCTCTTCTTGTGCCACGAGCACTTCAAAAACCACAGCAATTTACATATTCCCTCACTTTTCTATAAAACAGAAATTTCTAAGTTAATCATTAAAGCTTGAAGATCTCCAAAGCTCCTCCAACTGGTTCCACCTTCTGTCCACTGTATTGACTTAATTGCTGCTACGTTCACCCTTCACAGAGTGCCTCTGGAGTGGTGAGCTCCCACTTTCCTGGGAATATAACGTTCTTTGTCCTAAGACAGGTAGCCAGAAACCCATTACAGACAGAAGCTTATCTCTTTTTGATTTCTAAGTTATGAGACACGTTGTTCATCTCTTAAGGGTATATTTGTTTGCAAACCTATTTAGACATTCATAGTCTATGTATTTATCATGTACATTTTGTTTCCTTTAGTTTTCTCATTATATTTTGTTTCTTTTGTTAACTCCATCTCTACATCATCTACTTCCAAAATTCCAGGCATTCTGCATCTATGGAGATGTTTCTTCTAACAAACTAAATTCACAGACTCAGTGACTTTTTTTTTTTCCTTTTTGTCTTTTTTTGTGACCGGTAACAGGATCACAACCCTCAGTGTCGCGCCCGCACCACGACCGGCAAAGGGATCGCAACCCTCAGTGTCGCGCCCGCACCGCGACCGGCAATGGGATTGCAACCCTCGGTGTCGCGCCCGCACCGCGCTCAACCAGTGAGTGGACCAGTCTCCATATGGGATCCGAACCCTTGGTGGGAGCACCGCCACACTCCCAAGCGCCGCACTCTACCGAGTGCGCCACCAGGCCGGCCCCAGACTCAGTGACTTTAATTCCACTCCATCCCAACAGCAACATGAATCTTGTGATTACATAAAACAGCATTGCCTTCCAGATCTTGAACTTTTCTCTACTAGTCTCTGGTATGGATTGAATAGTGTCCACCCAAAGTTTAATGGGTTGGAGTCTTGGTCTCCATTGTGAAAGCATTAAGAGGGTGGGAAATCCTTTTATGGTAATTGAAAGGTGGGGCCTTGAAGAGGTTATTAGATTGTAGAACTGTGCCTAATGAATGGATTAATAATGGTGGTCATGGGTGTGGCTATGAGGGCTTTAAAAGGAGAGCACATCAGAGTCTCTCTCTCTCTCTCTTTCTCTCTCTCTCTCTCCACCATTTTCTACCATGTGAGACCCCTGAGTTGCTGTAAAGTTACCACCAAAGAAAACCCTTACCAAAAGTGTACCCTGGCCTTGGGACTTTCCAGCTTCTGAAACTGTAAACAATAAATTTCATTTTCTTACAAATCACTCAGTTCCTGGCATTTTGTTATAAGAAACAGAAACAGACAAATGCAGGTTGTGATCGATACCTCCAGTCTCTCCCCATCCTGTACCATCTCTATTTCAGTACACTTAGTAGAAGATGTTGTTTTTTCTCATGGAGTTTCTCATTTACTTGGTCTGAAGTTGGGCCAGAAATTTTTTTCTTCTCTTTTTTCCCAGGGTATCAGCCTTTGTTGGGGGGGGGGGGTTTCTTCCAAACCCTTGATTGAGCATCTAAACAATTCTCTCACTGGCAGACTGGATTCACTATTCGCCTCTCTCTTCTCCTTGTGCCAAGCTACAACCCTGCACTGTACTGCATTTTACATTCTGTGTTCCCACATCTGAGTGGAGCTCTACTTACAACAGCCAAGTTATGGAACCAACTTAAATGCATATCTACAGATTACCAGAGAAGGAAAATGTGGTATATATACACAATGGAATACTACTCAGCCATGAAAAAGGATAAAATTCTGCCATTGGCAGCAACATGAATGAACGTGGAGAAAATTATGTTAAGTGGATAAGCCAGGCACAGAAAGAGAAATACTGCATGTCCTCACCCATAAGTGGGAGAAATAAAAAAAGAAGGAAGGAAGGAAGGAAGGAAGGAAGAGAGGGAGGGAGGGAGGGAGAAAAGAAGGAAGGAAGGAAGGAAGGAAGGAAGGAAGGAAGAAAGAAAGAAAGAAAGAAAGAAAGAAAGAAAGAAAGAAAGAAAGAAAGAAAGAAAGAAAGAAAGAAAGAAAAGAAAAAAGAAAATCTGGCATCCCAAAGCCTGAGATACAAGGAAAGAAAGTCCACCTACTTTACCTGCCCTCAGCATAACTTTTATTTGCTGTTTGGATAACATCCTCTCTCATGTTCCTCAGTCAGCCTTACCCCACTAACTAATTCCTCCAAAGCCTTAGAAAATCCCTACTCTCCTCTTCCCAAAATGGTTTCCCCTGCTGTGATGTGTATTTGAATTGCAATGGACAACCCCTGAAAATGTAGATGTCAGGCTGGGAAAGAGAACCTTCAAACCCATCCTGTGTCGACTGAGTCACAGACCCCTCATATGCAGGTCCTGAGCTAGGTAGTTGAAAAAAGATCCTGAGAGCCATTGGCAAGGTTGGCATGCTTTATTCAGATACAAGCTCAGTGCCCAGCGGATCAGAGCCATTGTCTTTTATTCTAGAGTCAGGTAACCAAGGAACACCTGGGCTCACATGCACAGTTAACGTATTTATGTCAGACAGACTGAGTCATGCTCAGCTGGTTATGAGGTGAGGGAGCCTGACCCATCTGTGTCCATTTTCGTCACAGTAGACTACCTTTCATAATTCCTGGTGGATCCAGATTCAACATTTCTGACAAACTCCCATGGGGACGTGATGCTCATCTCTTCCCTGAACATCTTCTCTCTACCTTCTCTAGGTGTTTTTTCATTTATCTAACACTTTTTGTGGATATTGTCTATGTCATTTGTTCAATTGATTTTCTTGCTTTACATTCTTTCTTGGGCTATACCATCATGCACACTTTTTTGTATCGCTTACCAGCTATACGCCTCTTTTGTAGCTACAACTTGGGTGTCACCCAACTGGTTTCACTCTTACACCTCCAACTGCACAGTCGCTATGTCTCCCTGGGTGTCCGCAGACACTCAAAAGCCAACAAGTCTAAAATTAACTCAGCTTCTCTCTGCCTAAATAGGTCATCCACCTGCATTTCCTCTTTTCGAACCCACACCAACCACTAAAGTTGGAAAATCAAGCATCATCCACATCTTTCTTTTTTCTCTTAGGACCCTTCCCCCACATCAGTTACTGCCCTCAATCAATGTCCATATTCTAATGATTATAACTTCTAAACATTTCCTGAGGCTCTCACCGCTGCCCACTTCTTGAGTTCAAGCCCTCATAATCTCTCAACTAGCCGGTTACAAAGTTGTCTACCCAGAGGTAGTCCCTGCACAGAGGTTAATGCCATCAGACCTGCACCCCATTCAGAAGCCACTCCTGAAAACCCGTGTGATTCCTGAACTTCTTCAAACACTTCAGTCTCTTCTCGTCACCTGGGGGATATAATCTAAACTAATTAACACCCTACATGGAGTTGTGCCCACCTCATCTCTCTCCACTCCCTGCCTCTTGACTTTATGCTCTGACTACTTTCTGCTCCAAGGGTGGTTGGGGAAAGTATAGCATTAGTATCAGCTGGGAGCTTGTTAGAAATGCAGAATCAAAGACAAAGAGGATTGAAATCTGCACTGAGAAGAATCCCTGGGAGACTCAGATGCACAAATCACGGCTGAGAAGCTCTGCTCTAAGAGAGAATTTCCAAACCTCGATTCTATGGTTTGGAAATACTCTTCCAGGAGTTACTTTCACAGGAGATACTAATTATTTAACTGAGGAATCCGTCCACTTATTTATGTTTAGGATAAAAATCTGTTTGCACCTTAGTTCCTATGTTTTGTAGTCAATAATTATGCTGAATTTAAAGTTTTTCTGTGTGCTTTTATTTTTTCATGAATTTTTGACTTGATGCTTTTTTCTTTCTTGGAGGAGATTAGCTATTTACTTATCATTGTATTTGTTTTCTTAAAATACTAGCCCCTCAATTGAGCAGAAAGTCATTATCTTTCCAAATTATTTTCTCTCTATCATTTTAATTATATTTTGTTTTCTTTTAAACAAGCTGAGTAGACTTTATTTATAGTAATATTTGTTTATTATTAAAGGGCATTTAAGCTACAGAATGCCTCTTGAGCTTAATGATCCCACAGTTTTAAACATGCAGTATTATATGTTTATATCCAGATAGTTGTGAATTAAAGTTTTGATTTCCCAGCAAAAGGCTCATTTGGAGATTTCAAAATTAATGATTTCATGGGATTCCCCAATTCCTCTATATTTTTACAGTTCTATTGTAGTTTGTCAAAGAAATTGGTTAAAATATTTTCTTTTTATTATTTTTTCCAGATTTATTGAGGTATAGCTGACAAATAAAATTATATGTATTTACATTGTACAATGTGATATTTTAATATATGTATACATTATGAAATGATTAGCACAATAAAGCTGATAAACATACCCATCACCTCACGTAGTTATCACTTTTTTAATTTTATGTGGTCCTCAAATCAATATAGTTACTATATTGTAAATACACAATAGCCAAGGTATGAAATCAACCTTCATCCAACAATGGATGAATGGGTAAAACAATGCAGTATATATATACAGTGGAATACTATTTGGTCTTAACAGAGAATGAAATCCTGTCATCTGTTGCAACATGGATAGGCTTGGAGGTGATTATGTCAAGTTAAGTAAACCAGGCCCAAAAAGACAAATACCACATGATCTCACTCATGTGTTAAAAAAAAAAAAGTGACATTATAGGGGCAGAGAGTAAAACAGTGATTATCAGAGACTGGGGAGCGGACAGAGGAGGGAAAACAGAGAGAGGTTGGCCTGGCCAATGGGTACAAAATTACAATTAGATAGAAGGATTAAGGTCTGGTGTTCTATTCCACACTAGGGTGACTATGGTTAACAGTTAAGTTTTGTATATTACATAATAGCTGGAGGAGCAAATTCTGAATGCTTTCACCACCAAGAAATAATAAATCCCTGAGGTAATGGATACATTAACTACACCTTGGATTTACTGAATCAGAAGAAACCCATGGGATATTTGTCTTTCTGTGCCTGGCTTATTTTACCTACAAGGTCCTCCAGGATCACCCGTGTTGTATGAAGTGACAGGATTTCCTTCTTTTTAAGGCTGAATGGTATTCCACCATGAATATGTACCACATTTTCTTTATTCATTTATCTATTGATGATGGTTTATGTTGTTTCTGTGTCTTGGCTATAGTGGATAGTGCTGTAATAAACACAGGAGCGCAGATATCTCTTTGACATGCTGATTTTAGGTCCTTTGCGTTTATACCCAGAAGTGGGTTGATTGGTGGTGGTGATGTTGGAGGTAGGGTGTGGGGGGCCCAATGGCCAGCCTCAACACCCCCCAGTCCTCTTACCAGGTTCTTGACTCTGCCACAGGAAAGAATTCAGGGGCAACGTCATGGTGGAAAGTGAGAACAAGCTTAATATAGCAGATAAGAAATACCTGTTCAACAGAGAGAGTGTGGCACAGCTCCAGAGGCTGAGCAGGGCCCAAACCAAATTTCATACGAAAGTAATTTCAGTACAGACATCAAGTCTAACATGAAAGCAAGAAAAACATACTTAAAGTTCAGGACAGAGTGCAGGCTGGCTCAAGAGAATGAGCAGATCCTTGCTGAAAGTAAGTTAGATACAAAGTCAAAGCATACACACCTCACCCAGTTGCATGGCAAATTCTGTGTCTGGTGAGGCTCGCTTCTTGGTTCCTAGATGGCATCTTCTCACTGTGTCCTCACATGGTGGAAAGGGCGAGGTGTCTTTTAACAGGACATCAATCCCATTCGTGAGGGATCCACCCTCATAAACTAATCACTCCCACAGGTCCCACCTCCTAATACCATACATTGGGTGTGAAGATTTCAACATATGAATTTGGGAGAGACACATAGCAATCTATAGCATTATTCCTGGCCACCCAAAATTCATGCAAAGTTTATTCTATCCCAAGAGCCCCAAAAGTCTTAACTCATTTCAGAATCATCTCAAAAGTTTAAAGTCCAGAATATCATCTAAATTATATATGAGTGACACTCGAGGTATGATTCATCCTGAGGCAAATCCTCCTCCAGCTGTGAGCCTGTAAATTCAAACAAGTTACGTGCTTCCAAAATGCCATAGTGGGGCAGGCATAGGATAGTCACTCGCATTCGAAGAAGAACATTCAGTCTACAGCAAATAGTAGCATAAAAACCAAAACACCCAAAATGGCCACAAAAACACCATAATTAAGGAATGCATCCAACGGAGAGTTTGATGAATAATAAAAGATTTGCTCAGGGTCAAAAATGAAATAATGGATTTACTGTTATTTTTTTTAAAGTTTTAATTTCCACTCCCTTTATTCTGTTTACAATACTCGTGTCCAGTTTATTTTTACCAGAACATGACAGGAAAAGCTAAGGCATTTCTTGAACAAACTAAAAAGAGCTCCTATGAGTGTCTTCCACAACCCGAGACCTAAATCCAATTTTTTCTGGGTTCAGGTTGCAGCTTTTTTCCTTCCTCTCTGTTCCTCCCCACTTGCCTCCTTCCTCTCCCCTTCTCCGTTTCTTCTTTCTGTCCGCCCCTCTCCTTCCCTTCCTATGTCAGAGGGAAATTCCTCTTTTCAGATTTTATGTCCTTCCCCACTGTGCTTTGTGTCTCATAAATGCCTTTATTATACCTCCTAATGCATTTGCCCTCTCTTGTTAGCAATGCCACCTTCTCCATCTCCACCTACTCTCTTTCCCCAGTGTGATAATAAACACAGCTCCCTGATCATGAAATAAAAAATGAAAAGCTTTACTTGGCTCATCTCATGACAATAGTATTCCTTTTCTTAAAAAGTATGCCAAATATATTTTACACAGAGCTTTGAGACGACACAACAGAGGTAAACTGAAACTTTTTTTAAAAAAACAAAGTACCTGGATGTTATGGACGGAGTGTCTGGGTCTCCCACAGAATTCTTATGTGAAGCTCCGATCCCAAAACTGATGATATTTGGGGGTAGATCTTTCAGGAGGTGATTGTGATTATCTAAGGTCATGAGGGTAGGGTCTGCACGATGGGATTACTGTCCTTATGAGAGCTCTGAGACAGCTTGCTTCTCTCTGCTTTCTGTCATGTGAGGATATAGCAAGAAGGTGGCCGTCTGCAATCCAGCAAAGAGTCCTCACCTCCACCCAACACGCTGGCACCCTGATCTCAGACTTCCAGCTTCCAGGACTGTGCAGAACAGAAGTCTCTTGCTTACAAACCACCTGATCTATGAAATTTTGCAATCTGAATGTTTCCCAAGGAAATCTCCTATGATTGATTATTACGATTATCATTATAATTACTATTTACACAACACACTTATCTATATCCATAGCTATATTTATCTCTATATATCTAGAAATATTTATACCTACTTATGTTCATGGTAATTGTCCATTCTAGGAAGCCGAATCATTCTTAATAAATAAAACTGGCTTTCGTACACAAAACAGTGGATATTAATGTCACCATCTTGTTCCCATTTGTATCCTGAGCATATTTCTACATTAGGTTAAATGTATCCAATTCCAGGTGTGCCTCTGCCCATAGAATGTGAGCTTCTAGAGGGCAGGTTCACGTTATTTCCATCTTTGAATCCCAGCAGGTAGCAGGTAGCGATTTTCCATCAATATTTGTGGAAACACACTGAAGCACAATGGAAACCTTGTTTTATTTGTCTTTAGTTGTTAAAGTAATATGTTTGGAGATGTATTCAACTGCATTGAATGAAAATTTGTAATTGATCACATCTGGTTCTGGTAGTAAAGAAGGAATATATATACCCCAGTTTTGCAATTTTAACTCTACTCTAGAGCACGTATCTTCACTTGGTACTGCTGACATTTGGGGCTGGATGATTCTCCGTGGTTGGGGCTATCCTGTGCACTGTAGGGTGTTGAGCAGTGTCTGTGGGCTCCATCCACCAGATGCCACTAGCACCCCGTTCCCCAGTGTGACAACCAAAAATGTCCTCAGATATTGCTAAGTGTCCCCTACTGGGCAAAATTACCCCCAGTTCAGAATCACTTGTCTAGGAAGAATGTTCAGAACATGTCTTTATTTGCTATATTGTTTCTCGGTGAAAAATGTGATTTCAACATGGGGAAATGGACCGTGAGTTACATCCTGAGATTAAATCAGACTCTTGGATAGTGTTACAAAATGGGAATTTGAAGACCCTGCACTGCAGGAGAATTCCAGAGGGTGTGGACTGGTGCCCTTCTGGCATTATTTCAGTGGATGTAACAAGTACAAAAAAGCAATAAAAAGGTGCCAGATTTTCTTCATCTTAGCAGGTGTTACTGGGGGAAAAAATTCATAACAGATTTCTATTTAAGAGTACATGTCAACATTTTCATTAGACGTCAAAGTCTTCAAACCTAGTATTTTAAAGGCTTACTGTTCTTGAAATCCACTTGGACACAAGTATCCCTCCAGCATAAAGCTATATGAACAACCCAGTCCAAGTCAAGCAACTTCAAATTTGTGCTTTTCCACCCAGAAGTAAATTGTGACCAGGGACACATTTATCACCAAGTCTCCTAAGACATCATCTCCCCCCTCCAGGAAAAAAAAGGGGGGGGCAATAAAGATAAAACAAAAAGAAACACAACTTTAGATAATTGGTTAATTTGTTTTTCTGTGACCTAAATTTCATTGGGGCAGCTGCATATATACATTAAGAACAGTACACCAAAATAATCCTTACACATCAATTTTGTTAGATAATACAACAGGCTGGTTTTCTCTAATGCCAGCTAGGGCTCCAGCAAAGGACACCTTTGTTTCCAGTTGAATTATGAATCTCCATTTCTAAGTAATATTTGGCTTCCTTTGGCAAGCAAATACCAACCAAAACATGCTGGTGTGCAGTGTGTGTGTGTGTGTGTGTGTGTGTGCATGTGTGTGTGTGTGTGTGTGTATGTGCATGTTTGTATCTTCCAATGAGTTAATTTGTTTCTCTTGAGTTCTGCCACCGAAGGGGTGCAGGTTTAATCACCCTGGTCCAGGCAAGTGAGCTTCGGAACCAGCATTTCCTGCTGCTGCATGTCTGACTCTTGGTGGATTTGGTAGGTTTGGGGACCGAGATAACACTCATGGAATAAATATGACCAAGTTTTATCTGCTGCCAGGGATCTCTGATGGGTTAACCTGGCAATGGGTTTGCTCCAGAACTGATAGGCTCTTCACTCCAGGGAGAGTTGTCAGCTGAAATACAAGATGTTCATTGACATTTTAATTTCAGATACACGACTTTTTTTTTCTTAGTATATGTATGCCCCATTGCAAAATCTGAGACATACTTATATTTTTAAAAATACGTCCATCGCTTATGAGAAATTCAAATTTTAACTGGGAGTCCTTGTTTCATTGCCATTGTGGTTCTTTTGCTTTGTTCGTAAATATTCAGCTCAAGGGCTGAAAATGGAGTTTGTTATCTCTTCAACGACTGGCATTGAAGTGAATGGAGGAGCGAGGTGTGTGGATAGTCAGAGGTGTCAAAATGAAGAGAGTCATCATGGTACCCCCAGTAAAAAGAGGTAGGTAAGGACATACCTGAAAGGCAGGTGGGTGTGTCACAGAGTATGCACACACGTGGTAGCTCACGTTTAGGGCTGGCTTTCCCTCCATTCTTAAAGAGAGGAACTGCAAAGACCTAGTAACCTATCTCCACTTTACGAGTAACATTTCTATGACTCCCCTCGTTGGAATAGACTGTGTAAAGTTGCATCACATCTGTTACAATAATCAGGCAAATTTTTGAAAAGGCTCCAAAACAAAAGGAACAGCAATCACAGCCATAGATGCTGGCCAAAAGGACTTTGATGTAAGACTATCAGTAGAATGAAGGCGTTTCCATCCACTGACTTGATCCTGAGGCTGATATGAGACTTCGGTGTATTAACATTGATTTGTATTAAAAGCAAACCTGGAGATCCCTGCCTGTGGGATTGCACTTCAATTTTTCTCTACAATATAAACTAGGAAATATTTATGATGTGGTAGCAGTGTGGTTTCACACACTTAAGAGTTTTGTGTTGCATGAAATTTGCCAAATTTGGGTTAAAAAAAATTCTTAAATATTCATTGTTCAGTAGTCTATCAGGTTATCTATCAAGACAAACACATCTAATTATTCCTTTTTGTTCCACTAAACTACATATTACCTGTATGAAAAATATATACATGTCAATTTCAGATGCAAGAAATTTGTATTTGTATGCGTGTTAATACAAATTGAATCCAAAATTACCTTTTGAAAGGATGCATCTTTACAGACTTAAAAGTATTTTAATTTAGAATGAATACTGCCTTAGGGACAGATCTTCAGAAATATGACTTATTGTGTGGCTTTCAACATACATCATAATTTAAACTAATGTAGGATAAAAGCTCATATTTTGCTTTGGAGCTTATAAAAATTAATGGAAAATCTGAAGAATCAGTCTCATAATAAATACCATATATAAAATACAAACTGTATTCAGAATAAAACTGTATTCTCTCCTGCTTTACAAAAACACGGTGTGATAATATTCACAATTAAACACATTTAAATGGGATATGCTTACTCATAGTAGGAAAATCTTTCTTTTTCAGATTTCAGAGAACGAAAAAGTGGTAAAACATTTTTAAGCATGGTGTTTTGTTTTCAGAATGTGTTCTAATGTCTTTTTCCAGTGGATTTACCCCAGGAAGTACTGTTTTACTTTCTGGCATCATTTCAAAATTCAAAGAAATGACAGTGTTCCAATTTTTATACTACTATTCTATTTCATTTCTTAAAATGACTTCATTTCTCTCCAAAATCCTAGTAAGTGAGTGCATTCTCTTCATGTTATTACATCATTCAAATATTGCTTGGTTAAAAAAATGATAGAATTCTGGGCCGGCCCGGTGGCGCACTGTGCTAGTGCCCCGCTTGGGAAGCGCGGAGGCGCTCCCGCCAAGGGTTCGGATCCCACATACAGACCGGTTCCCGCTCACTGGCTGAGCGAGGCGCGGGGGCAACACCGAGGGTTGCGATCCCGTTGCCAGTCCCGGTCCGGTACGGGGGCGACACTGAGAGTTGCGATCTGTTGCCGGACACGGAAAAAGACAAAAAAAAAAAAGATAGAATTCTAAATGAAAGCCAGATCAGAACAAGAAATATATGGTTTATGTCCTAGAAACCGTTGAAAACCATCAGGGATGTGGAATTCTCCAGAGAATATCCCCTGACCCTGCTCTCTCTGGTAATTAGTCACATCTTCGCAGACTTGTTTTGGTTGTTGTTGTTACATGGTACAGAACCGAACCACAAGAACCAGCTTAGTCTACAACCTCTTTGTCAACATCTTAAAACAAACAAATGAAATCCATATCTCAAAGGGCTATCTACACTGCCAGGGTCATTGCAGCACTCTTCACAATAGCCAAGATATGGAACCAACTTAAGTATCCAGCAATGAATGAATGAATGGATAAAGAAAATGTAGCATATGTATGCAATGGGATACTATGCAGCCTTTAAAAAGGAGGAAATCCTGTCATTTGTAACAACATGGTTGAGCCTGGAGGACATTACGTTAAGTGGAATAAGGCAGGTAGAGAAAGACAAACATGTCATGAACTCACTTACACGTGGAATCTAAAACAATCAAACTTATACAAACAGACAGTAGAAGGGTGGTTCACAGAGGCTGAGGATGGAGATGTTGGTCAAAGGACACAGAAATTCACTTAGATAGGAAGAATAAATTCAGGAGATCTATTTTACAGCATGCTGACTGTAGTTAATAATGATATATTGTATCCTTGAAAATCACTAAGACACCAATTTTAAATGTCCTCACCACCAAAAAATTGATAAGCATGTGAGTTAATACCTATGCTAACTAACTCAATTTATCTGCTTCAAAATGTTTACATTTTTAAATGCTATATAGTACATAATGCATATATACAATTTCTGCTTGTTAATTAAAAAAATAAAACTTGAAAAAATAAAACTAAAATAAACAACTATCAACAGACAACACTCACTGAAGCTTTTATAAGAGTAATTTTATTGGCAAGCTGCAGGCCATGGGTGTGGGTTCAGCACCAGGGCAGGAAAGAGGCCACCTCTTACAAACATCTATTATCAAAAGTCTCTTTCATCACACGTCAGCCCCGAGGAGACTTCTCCCACCCTCCTCCTCCACAAACACGCTCAAACATGCTGGAGACCTTTCTTCGGTTCTTATAGGTTAATTTTCATG
>NW_007726205.1:208558-248556 GCF_000696425.1 Galeopterus variegatus
AGTAATAGCAGAACAGTACTCTCTTCTCAAGAAATTCTAAGCTTGTTTGAAAGGAATATTGAAAAGACACATTTGCATAGGAACATCCAGTGCAATTAATACAGGCCAGACAGATGCACCACGTGATGACATTTCACTCAACGGCAGACCACAACTGTGATGATGGTCCCATAAGATCGCAGTGGTTATACCATAGAGCCTTGATATGTAGTGGGCTGTACCATCCAGGTCTGTGCAAGTGCACCCTGTGATGTTCCCACAACAATGAAATCACCTAAGGGTGATGAATTAGTCCATTTCTGTTGCTCATAACAGAACACCTAAAACTGAGTAATTTATAAAGAAATGAAATTTATTTCTTATGCTTTCAGAGGCTGGGAAGTCTGAAGTCCAGGGGGCACATCTGGTGAGAGCTCTACAGCAATGCAAGAATTTGCTGAACAAGAGAGCTAACCTGCTCACTGGCTCTCCTCATAAAACCATCAGAACCAGACCAAATACTCCAAGAATGGATCAATCCATTCACAAGGACAATGTCCTCACAATCTAATCACCTCATAAAGGCCCCACTTTTCAAATATCATAATTGGATTTCCCATCCTTTTAACGCTGTCACAGTGTGGGTTAGGTCTCCAGTACATGAACCTTTGTGGGATACATTTGACCTATAGCAGACAAATTTCTCAGAATGTATCTCCATTTTGGGGCCGGCCCGGTGGTGCACTGCTACAGTGCGCCACTTGGGAGCGCGGCGGCGCTCCCGCTGAGGGTTCGGATCCCACGTACAGACCAGTTCCCGCTCACTGGCTGAGCGAGGTGCGGGCGCGGCACCAAGGGTTGCGGTCCCGTTGCTGGTCCCAGTCCGGTACGGGCGTGACACTGAGGGTTGTGATCCGTTGCCGGACATGAAAAAAGACAAAAAAAGAAAAAAAAAGAAAAAAAAAATGATGGCTTTGAGATGGAGCTGTTTCTTAAGGAAGAAAGGAGAAGAGGACATTCATCATAATGTTTTGAATAACAGTGGTGAAAACAGAGCAAGTGAAATGTCAGTAACAGGGTACAAAAAAAAAAAAAAGAAAAAAAAAAAAAAAAAGAATGTATCTCCATTTTTAAGTGACACACAGCTGTACATAATTGTTAGGGCCAATCAAATAATGCAGAAACACCTTACACCGAAGGAATATAGCCCAGCTTATCAAATAACATCATGTCTTTATCTTGTCTGATCCCAGCACTGAGTGGTTATTCCAGCAAAATGAGTAAAAACCAGGATTCTGTTTCAAGTCTGCTTTCATGATAGGAAATAACAGGTAATATTTCCCAACTGTCTTCCTCAAGTTCTAGTACTTTCATGGGAAACTGAGAAATCCAGGCCTCTTTCCCCAAGACAGAGACAACCTTTAGGGAAAGAGATGCATAAAGAAAGAAAATGTTCATGATCATTTTCAAACCTCAAGCTACAGTTCACAGCTCTTTTCTTTTTTTTTTTTGCAGTACTTAACTGTTTATTGACAGATAATAATTGCACATACTTATGGGTGCAATGTGATGCTTTGATGTATGCATACAATGTGTAATAATTAAATGAAGCTCTTTAACATACCCACCACTTCACACACTTGTCATTTGTGCTAAAACACTTAAAATCTACTCTGAGAGATTTTGATATATACATGTTATTAATAACTGTAGTCACCATGCTGTGCAGTAGATTTCATGAATTTATTCCTCCTGCATAACTGAAACTTTGTATCCTTTGACACACATCTTCCCAACTCACCCACCCTCTTCCCAGCCCCAGGTAATCACCATTCTACTCTCTGTTTCCACGAGTTTGACTTTTTCAGAATCCAGAGATAAGTGAGATCATGCAGTATGTATCTTTCTGTGTCTGGCTTATTTCATTTAACATAATGTCCTCCAGGCTCATCTATGTTGGTGCAAATGACAACATTTCCTCCTTTTTCAAGGCTGAATAGTATTCCCTCTTATAGTTACCACATTTTTTCTAATCTCCTTAGTCTTATTTTCTACCACCTAAAGGGCATTGTAACTTGGATGACTTCATCACCTTTACCTCATCATGTCCCAAATGTATCATCAACCCATCTTTCCAGCATGCCCCTGGTGATCGCTGCCTCCCCAGTATCCAGGATCTCAAATCATGTCACTGCCATTGACTTTCCAAGCCAACACTACCTAAGGTCTCCTAAATTCTGCTGTTATCCCTGTTTCAAGAACCTATGAGTCAGCATGTTCTGTCAATACCATTTCTAACCACCCTCCCACCACCACACCCACCCATACCACTACCCTGTCTCCATTACTACAACAATAATGTTGCCAAGTTTAGAGGAATCCAAGTCGATCCAAGAGAAGTGCATCCAATCTCTTCTCATTTGGTGCCATCTTGCTTCCCAGCCAAACCAATCAATACTATGTATCTAGAGCTCTCCTTCTAAAACAGAATATGAATCACACCATTTCTGGGCTAAAAATCTCCGTACTGCCTTTCATATGAATTCTAAATATTTGGCGAGGTCTGCTAGGCCACCTCTACCATTCTGATGATACTTACTCTTTCTTTCTCCCAATTGTTTTATCTCTTTGTTTAACTTAATTTAATCTATTTTTTTATTAAAACATAATTGATTGTACATCTCTGTGGGGTACCATGTTGAATCTCCATACTTGTGTGCAATATGTGATGCTCAAATCAGGATAATTAGCACATTCAGCATTACACAATGTAATCATTTTTTTCAACCATGGTTTAAAAAAATTAGATAAAACTTTCTGTACTATTCTTTTTACTCATAGATGGAAGTGGGTGAGGATATATAGAGCAAATATACTTGGATTCATTTCTAATAAGACAGTGACTAATTCCATGAGGAAATGATGAACCACATCAGGCAGATTTTGCCTGATTTTATTCTGGAAATTAAGGCAGTGGAAGATGACTTTCTGGTACATGACCCACTCCCATCTTCAAAAAGCTCATACAAAATGGAAAAAAAGTTAACTTTTCATTTCAGTTAGTCAACTAATGAGCCCATCTACAAGCATCAACTAATTTAATGAGATTGGCTTCACCATATTGTCTGGCAACTACTCTGGGTGTGTAATTTTTTAGGTACTTTAATAAATATCAAATTATACAACATGTAATATAACCTACAAGTTGTATGGAATTTACCATCAGGGAGCATACAATACAATCAGGGATTCTCACCCTCGGCACTGGTGACATTTGGGACCCAATGATGGTGTGCTGTAGGAATCGTCTTGTGCATTGTAGTATGTTAACAACATCCATGTTCTTTACACACTACATACCAGTAGCACCCACCCTCCCAGTTCCAACAGCCAAAACTGTTTCCAGACATTGCCAAATATCCTCCAGGTGGCAGAATCACTCCCTGTGGTTGAACTCTGCCTTATGATTTACATAAACTCAACGAAAAATTTACTTGGGTACTCTGTTTCAGACAATATGCTAAGCACTAAAAAAAAGAGAAGTAAATAAATGAATAAATAAACAAATAGAAGAAAAAGTAAATAGTCACTATCACCAACGTATGTCACAGTCTAAGGCGGAGGTGATCACGTGCATGTACAAGTACAGCGTGTACAAGGGTACATCAAAAAGCTCATGGAAAGATTTGCACTGTTTTTTACTTCTATTTTGCCAAGATCTTTTTGAAATGCCTTCATATGTGGAAGTGCTGAAAGTACAGAGACAGTACAGAAGCAAGAAAGATTTACACAGGGATGGATGAAGCAATATAAAGAAAAAAAAAAGAAAACCTTTCCAGAGATGGCACTATCTATTCAGGGTTTTGATGCATAAATAGGAATTCGCCTGGCATCACGGAGGACATAGAAGTGTGACAAGGTTTCCTTGAGCTGGCCATCAGAAAGACAAAATACCATCCTGAGGATATCAAGACTAAAAACTTGAAACTTCTGGACAATAACAATTGACGTATTATCATTTGATGCAAAACTATACAAACCACAAGGGCCCTAAGACTTCAGAAAATGTGAAAAGCAGTAGATTAAGCAGGCCACACTTCTGCAGGAGTATGAGAGCCTAACACAGACCTTTACTTCCAAATTTGAAATTAAATGCTTCAACTGCTTTGCTTTGGATGATTTTATGTGAACAAGGAAAACATTATTGAATATCAATGATCAGTTTATATTTAAGAATTTTTTTTAGCTCCCTTTGATGCAAAATATTGGCCATGGGGCATAAGGGAATGAAAAAGAATTAGGTGATCCTCTCTGCCTTCTTAGAACTGGACACCTGCAGCAATTCTCAGTATTTAGACTGTGGGCAACCTGCTTCACTGTCATTTGGGGCTGTCTGCTGAACAGGCCCATCCCTGGTCCCTACGCAAACTAAATGGAATTAGATCATCTAGACCCGGGCCCATGGAATCTGCATGTTAAATGGTTAAACCATTTTATTCTTACCAGTCTGGTCTAACTTTCACAGCAACCTGCAATTTAAATATATACAATTGTAGATCAAATATGTTGCTATATGCAGAAAATGAGTATAAGAACAATCTCACAGCTAGATATATAATCAAAAGAATGGAAATCATCATGTTAAAGGGACACCTGCACTCCCATGTTCATCACAGCTCTATTTGCAATAGCCAAGAGTTGGAACCAACCTAAACATCCATCAACGGATGACTGGATAAGGAAAATGTGGTATGTATACACCATGGAATACTATTCAGCCATAAAAGGAATTAAATTCTGCCATGTGCAGCAAAATGGATGATCTTGGAGAAAATTCTACGTGAAATAAGCCAGACACAGAAAGAGAAATACCACATGTCCTCGCTCATATGTGGGAGCAAAGAAATAAATTTAAGAAAACAGCAATATATGTTACCAAAGGGTCTCCTAAGCATGAAGATTAACCAGGTTTTATATTTTTAAAAAAAGAATAATTAGAGATTACTAAGTGGAGAAAACTCCCGAGTAAAGATGAAAAAATTAATAAAAGTCTTGGAATCAAGATTGTATCAATGGTCAAATCTATTTTTTTACTTCTGTTTTCTTTTTCTTGAGTAAAAGAGATGAGACTCAAATGGAGATTAGAGGTTTGAGAAGTAGACTATGTATAATTATAGATGTATAATATGTGTAATTAAAATATATATAATTATAATGAAAGATGAAAGAAAACCCTGGGCAACTTGTATTTCTATACTAACTTTTTTTTCCTTGAGACTGTTAAACACATTACAAATGGCTTCAGGAACCTGCCACTCTGTTTTTCTTCTGCTTCTTGAGAGGAAGCATATTATAAGCCCATTAAAAACCTGTGTATTAATTTGGAGGCTAAAACGCTGCTGAAAGCCATAGCTCCTTGGTGAATTAAACAGGGTTACTTTTAGAGAAATAAATTAATTGCTTGTGACAAACTCAAAGTAGCAAGTGAAGATGCAGTAAGAAGGCAATAGAGTGGCCTAAAGGAAGAGAAACTGCAGGAGGTAGAAGGCATTTTATTAAAGAGAAAGTCAAGAGACTGTGTGCAGGTAGAGCTTTATAGACCACAGGGAAGTCAGGTTGAAAACAGTCTGTTTGCATGCTCGTAGAGGTTGTGTTTCCCATGCAGACCATCTTTACGAAGAGGCCTTGCTGTTGCAGCTACAAGTTCAGACCTGTCTGCTTTTTCAGAGAGTCACTCCTGCTTCCATCTCACCTGGAGATGCCTGGGAGTTGACACTTCTGCACACCCTGAAAGCTAGCTGCTAGCTGATGCCTAACTGATGGGGCTAAGCTTCATTGGTTCCGGGTGAGAAACAGCCTCTGAGACAATTTGTGCTCTAGAGCTCCTCCTGAGATCAAGCTGAGGGGCTCCCTGGGTTTTACACCTGCTTCCCTTAGTCTTTTATGGATCCCCCCTGAGAGCACCTGCTCAACTCAGGTCCTACCACTAGAGAACCAAACTTTAAGCAGGTGCTATTTGCACAACACTTAAGGTGCTTAATGCTTTAAATCGTAGTTATGTATAATATGTGAAGAAATACTGAGTACTTTAAACAAAAGTATCTTCACACAAATAAACAGATTATAAGTAGCAGACACTATAGTATTATTATTTGCTACTAAATCACAATTATGTTTTTTTTTTCTTTTTCCCCCCTTTTTATTGAAACGTATTTTATTGATACGTATTTGCAGGTACAGAGTTATATTTCAATATTTGTATACTTTGTGTGATGATAAAATCAGGGTAATTAGCATATTCATCATTGCAAAACTTAATCATTTGTGATGTGAACATTTGATCTCCTCTCTTCTAGCTATTTGGTGACATGTAGTAAATTGTTAATGATAGATGCCTTGCTCAACTGTACACCAATAGAACTTATTTTGAGTTTATAACCAACCTCTCACTGTCTGTCTTCCCCTGTCCCCTTTCCCGCCTCTAGTAACCACAGTTCTTAAAGTCATGGAATATTTTGAATGTCTATGGGTTTATTGTATTCTGCACATAACTGCTCCATTGACTGAAAAGAAGTTCAGCAAAAATCTCTAATGTAGATTGAGTTCAAGGTCACTGTTGATGTGTACTCCTAGAACTGGGAACTCCCTAGCACAAGTGATTATAGGATTGCTCCAACAACATTTCAGTGACCTGCCACAGTGCCAACCATTTCACAGTCAGTGATTTATTTTACTAATTTAAGTGCTGACATTTTACCTTATTAGAATATGGAGTTGAAATTCCTCTCCAGTAGGGAGAGTATCCAAGAACAAAGGGGACCTGAAACACGTATGGTTTCTGCTTTGGAGGACAGAGAGTCAGTTATGCACTCAAGGTTCTCAACCCTGTCTGCACATTGCAGTGATGTGCACAGTTTTGAAAGGATACATAAAGCCCAGGATCACTGAGGATAAATTGAATCAATCCTTAGGGGGAAAACACCCACACACAAAAAATTAGTTTTTGGTGTGGAGTCTGCACGCCCTAGATGATGTGGATAACTTGGGTTTGTAAACAGCAAGAAAATATCAAGTGTCCAGACTATGAAAAGTAGGATGTCTGGACTTAACCCTCACAATAGTAAAGGATTCTAGGCTGTTTTAGTACAGGAAAAAGGCAAGCCCACCGGGACAGACAGAAGACCTACTGTGGTGGCCGTTCATAGCACCTGAGGATCCACAGGACGGTGGAAAAGAGTAATGTCCTATCAAAAACCAATGCAAAGAGACTGTACACCCAAGCTCATTGTAATAGTGAAAGAATACACAAAGGAAGGTCACAGAAAATACAATATTTCCGGAGTTGAAGCCACTCCAATGGAGATGTCTCTGACATTTCTAAGGGAAAAGGAGGGTTTTGTTTATTTGCAGGACAGTTTAATAAAATAATCAGGATCATCAAAAAAGGGAGTAACCAGGTGGGAATGTGCATAGCATTAATGGGTTCACTGGAAAGAATTATGACCCAAAGACTCCAGGTTCTGAAAAGTACCAAGAAATAAAAGCTGAGGGAGGATTAACATGGCCAAGGATTTTATTGGTTTTAGTGTTTTTTCTTCTTTTGCTTTAATATTAAGTTGGCTTCATGCATCCAAGTTGCTGAGGGTCCTGAATAATGTCAGGGAACCCCTCCTGTAACATCCAGTTATAAAATACTCTGTGTCCAGAGCCAGCACTTGCGACATTGAAAAATGACTGGGAGCTGAATACCCTTCCCAATCATGGTATCAGGGTGTGGTTTCCAAGACCCCTGACCCCAGGAGTTGCATGTCAGTCTGACAGCTGACAACATTTCTTCATACACATGGAATTCTTTGGAAACAAAACATTCCCCAGCTACTAATCAGTACATGTCCCTTATATTATTAAACATGAATTTCTTTTTTTTTTTTTTTTTTTGTCTTTTGTCTTTTTTCCGTGTCCTGGCAACGGATTGCAACCCTCAGTGTTGCCCCCGTACTGGACCGGGGACCGGCAACGGGATCGCAAACCTCGGCGTTGCCCCCGCGCCTCGCTCAGCCAGTGAGCGGGAACCGGTCTGTATATGGGATCCGAACCCTCGGACGCGAGTGCTGCCGCGCTTCCCAAGCAGCGCACCATCCAGTGCGCCACCGGGCCGGCCCTAAACATGAATTTCTTAAGACTAAGGAAATGGAAGGGTACTTCAAAAAGTTCATGGAAAGATTTGTGTTACCTTTCTTATTTTATTTTTATTTTTATTTTTTTTTTTGTCCTTTGTGAGACCGGCCACACCGCGCTCAGCCAGTGAGCACTGTGAGCGAACCGGTCATCCCTATATAGGATCCGAACCCGCGGCGGGAGCGCCACTGTGCTCCCAGCGCCGCACTCTCCCGAGTGCGCCACGGGCTCGGCCCTTGTTACACCTTTCAATTCTATTTTTTCATGAACTTTTTGAACTACTCTTCTGTACTTGAAAGTGCTTTAATTTTGAGTCAATTGATCTCCAATATTACTAAAAAGGGATTGCATTCCGTGGGGAATTGACTGGGGACTTCATAGAACATCTTTCACATTTTTAAAAATATTCTTTTAGCATCTTTCTCATATTTTTCTAACCAAATTTCTGTGTCGAAATTCAAGCCATTATGTAACTGACCAATCTCACAAGCTCAGACCTTGTGAAAAATCATTAAACCTGTTCTACACATTTGTTTACAATTTCAGTTAAATGATATTATTGATATTTTTTGACTATTGAGAAAAAAAATCCAGTTAAATTCAGTTTGCATTTACTAAATATATCATTTAATATTGTCCACTTTACTATCATTTAAATTCTTTGTACAGCAAACATCTTTATTGTTTTGCCCTGTCCTGGCAAATTTTAAGTGACATTCATAAAATCGTAATGTACCTACTTCTGGTCTCTTTATTCCTTATGATTCTGGTCCTCACTCTAGAATCTGTATTTCTGCTCAATTCTGGATCAGTACAGCAACTTCATTTTAAAATTTAAAATACATCAATACTTTTTTTGAGGGGGAGCTGCCTGGCTTGAGGATCAAAATTCATGACCTTGGTATTACAAGGCTGTGCTCTAACCAACTGAGCTAACTGGCCAGACCCAATACTTATTTTTTAATTATAAAAATAATTTAAGTTATGATTAAAATAGTAATAAATAGTTTCAAGAAATTACTTAATATTATTTACATAGGTATCTTGCTGACTACCAAAAAAAAAAAAAAATCAACAAATCACCATCTTACATTGTGGAGTATCCAATAAAACAAATATATTTCACAGGGCCTAGTTTCTTGTACTTTCAGGTTTAGTCTAACTTCTTAAAAGTACATATAAAATGTTGACCTTGCAAAAAACAGGAAATTTTCCCCCAGGCTATAGTCTCTGTCGTAAGATAAAAAATTGTAACACAGCAAGGTTGCTGGTTCAAAGACAGGTAAGTTACTTGATTGATATGTAAAGATACTGGGAAGTTGTGTAGGAAGAAGGAATGTTTGCTAAAATAAAGCTTTGTTGGTGGATCACTTAATTACCTAATAGAATGTCATCTGACTTTTTTTACTGAATGTTACCAGCCTATATTGTTAAACTATAACCCCACCTATGTTCTTTTCCTGTCAATTCCTGATCTGGAGAATAAGTGCAGGAAAAGAACCCCAATTCATGGTTAATTTTCCAAATGAAAGGATGCCTCTCTCTTGAGGGTTCTGGGAGATCAACCACTTTGGTGCTTCTCACTGCTCAGAAGAGATGGGCTTTGAGTAATCTCTTGTGGCTCTGTCACCCAGGGGAAAAGGGGTGACAAATCCGTGGGAGGCAAAGCAACATTACCTCCGTTCATAAAAAGAAATTATTGGAACTAAATCAATCCTTTGATATGGACTACATTTGTGAGGTGTATGTGTAATGCTAAAAACCATGCAAGTGCCCTACACTAGTGTGGTCATACAACTAAAGTAAAATGTAATCCTAAGAAAACAATAAAAGTGCTACCTAACAGAAAAATCCCTTACACTGTTTCAGCTTTTAAATTCAAATGTAAAATAATTAAAATCAAATAAAATTAAAATTTAATTCCTCATTTGCACTGTTCACACTTCAAATGCTCAAAAGTGATACATGGCCATTGGCTACCAAATTGGATAGTTCATCTTTAGAGAAATCACTGAAAACAAAACACAAAGTATAACTTGCTGGTCAGTAGGGAGATAAAATGGTAAATTGAAGTACTCAATCTAAAGAATGCCGGACAAGAGGAAAAAAAATAACAATAAGACAAATAGAAAACATATACCAAGATGGCAAAATTCCACCTGCTCGTGTTCATGATTGCATTACTATAGATGATCCAAACATTCCAATGAAAACACAGATTGAACTCACACAAAAAGAAGACATGACTGCATTCTTTTTATAAGAAACACAATTTAATATAATGTCTCAGAAGGGGTTAAAAGGAAACAATAGAACTGTGCAATACAAAAAGGGAACCCTAATGTAAAATTAAGTTAGTAATAATATATCAGTACTGACTGATAATTGTAACAAATGTACCACACAAATGTAACTTTCAAAGATAGGAGAAACTGTGTATGTGTGTAGGGGGAAGGTAGGGGAACTATCTACTTTCTTTTCGATTTCTCTGTTAACCTGAAACAGTTATAAAAATTTTAGAACAAGAAAAAAAAATCAAAAAGAGAGAGAGAGAGAAAAAAAAAGCATGTATGATGCAAATGTGAATCATAGGAAAGCAAAGAAACAATGTGAATATCTGACAAAGTATACTCCAGGCTAAAAACTATTAGCAGAGATAAAGAGGGAAATTTCAAAAGAACACATAGTCAATTCATTACGACAATTCTGTATACACTTAGTATAAGAACTTCAGAGCATACAGATTAAAAAAAAAAAAAAAACGATAGAAAGGCATGGAAAAACAGACAAACCCTCAATTATATTTAGAGATTTCAACATTCCCCTCTCAGGAATTGCTAAAACAAGTAGGCAGAAAATCAATAAGAATATGGCATGTAGAAACAACACTATCAACGTAATTGACGTTTATGAAACACTATACTACATAATGATAGAATGTGCATTCTTTACAGGTTCCCATGTAAAGGTTCCCAGGTTTCACGCTGGGCTGTGAAACCAGTCTTGATAAATCTGCAACAATCGCAGTCTGAGCACAGTGGAGTTAAAATTAACACAAACACACACACAGCTAACGAATTCCTGTTTGGAATTTTAAAAAACACATCTAAATAGCCTACGGGTAGAAGAAAAAATTACAAGAGAAATGAGAAAATATTGTAACTGAAGGAAAATAAAAACACAACATAACAATGGTAGTTTGTAGGTAAAGCTTAGTGACTGGAGAGAAACTTAATGCTTTTAATGCTCATATTATAAAATAAGAAAGGTCTCAAAGTAAAAAAAAAAAAAAAGTGAAAGTATGCTTCCACTTTAAGAAGCTAGGAAAGAACTTAAAGTCTAAGTAGAAGGATGAAAATAATAACATATTTTTAAAAAATGAAATAGAAAAAAGGGAAAGAGTACAGAAAGTCAGTAAAACCAGAAGATGATTCTTCTAACAAGAGGCACGAAACTGATAGCCTTTAGCCAGACTTCCCAAAAACATTTTTAACAATATCAAGGATTTAATAATGTAAATTATCATAAATTTTGCAAATTTTAAAAACATATTATGAAAAACTTGATGACAACAAATTCAAAATCTTGAAAGAAAGAAATCTAAATCCTTGAGAAATGTAACTGAAATGGATGAAATGAGAAATAGAAAATATGAATAGCCTGAATCTATTAAGCAAATTAAATTTATAACCGAAAGCTTCCAATAAATAAAATTCTATCACTAGGCAGTTTCACTGGTAAATTCTACCAAGTGTTTAAGAACTAAATAATACCAATTCTACATAAACTCTACCAAAAATTAAAAAGGAGGAATTATTTTCTAAATTATTTTATTTTATTTTATTTTATTATTATTTTTTTTTTTTTTGTCTTTTTTCCGTGTCCGGCAATGGATCGCAACCCTCAGTGTTGCCCCCGTACCGGACCAGGGACCGGCCATGGGATCGCAACCATCGGTGTTGCTCCCGTGCCTCGCTCAGCCAGTAAGCGGGAACCGGTCTGTATGTGGGATCCGAACCCTCGGGCGGGAGCGCCGCCGCGCTTCCCAAGCGGCGCACTATCCAGTGCGCCACCGGGCCGGCCCCTAAATTATTTTATTAAACCAGATAAAGATATCCAAACCAGAGAAGACATTATCAATATCTCTCATGGACATAAATGCAGAAATCTTGGGCAAAATATTAGAAAATCAAATCAGGTAAGATATAATATAGAAAATAAAGAATAACCAATTGAGGTTTATCTCAGGAATGCAAATATGATTCAGCATTAACAAATCAAGTAATGGAATTCACCATATTAACAGATTAAAAGAGAAAAATATATTCTTTCATTAGATGCAGAAAAAATATTTGACAAAAGTTGACAGTACTAACCAAAAAAGCAAACAGTACTAACCAAAAAAACAAAGCGTAAAATGGTACAACCATCTTGGTAAACAAGCTCAGAAGAGAAAGAAACTAAACCTCAAGAGAAGCATCTCAAAAAAAAAAAAAAAGAAATAAAGAATGCAACACTGAAAGACTTTTACACTAAGGTCCACTTTTCTTTAACATGATACTGGGTGTTCAGGAGGAAAATAGAATTAAAAGCATCCGTACTGCCAAGAAGTTGGTAAAATCATCTTTGTTTGAAAATGTCATTATTGTTGATGTAAGAAATCCTATGGACTCTGCAAAAAACCCAAAAAATATATTGGAAATATAAGAGCATTAAGCAAGGAACTGAATACAGGAGAAGTATATGAAACCAACCATATATTTTATACAAGCAAAAACCTACTGGAAATTCCATTTTAAAAACACAATTACCAAAAAAAACCCCTAAATACTGAGAGATACATTTAACGAAATAACTGCAAAACATGTCCAAAGAAAACTACAAAACATTGCTGAGAGAAATTAAAGGATAATTTAATAAATGGTATTGCGCCAACATGATTGGGATAATAAATATTGTTAAAATGTTGTTTCTCCTCAAATTGACCTGTTGATTCAACATAATTCAAGTCAAACTTTTATGTAGAAATTAACAAATTGATTTTGAGACTTGTACTGAAATCCCAAAGACCAAGGACAGCCAAAACAATAACCTGATTGTTTAAGTCTTTCTTCAAAACATCAATACACAAGACAGTATAGTATTTGTGTAGAGAGACATATAGAACTGAACGAAATGGTGTCAAAAATATACCCACAGATATATAAGCAATTAATTTTCAACAGTTACCAAGATTACTCAATGAAGGAAAACAAATAGACTTTAAATTAAAAGTGCTGAAACATCTAGAATTATATATGTTTTAACCATAAACTAAGACCACACTTTCTAAAAGTAACTTGAAATTGACCATTAACCTAAAGATATAACCTAAAACTCTACAACTTTTTGAAGAAATCAGAGAAAAACTTTGTGACCTATGATTGCCAAATGTGTTTTTTTAAGAACACAAATAACAAAAACCATAAAAAATAAAATACTGAAATTTATCAAACTTTAAAGTTTCTAATTTTCTGTAGATACCATTAAGACACTAAAAAGCAAGCCTCAGACAGAGGAGTATTTCAATACATAGATCTCACAAATTGTTTGTACTCTATGTGATAAACTCTTATGTCTCAAGTCCAATAATATAATTTTATTAAAATGGGCAAATATTCAAACAGACACTTCACAAAATAGGCTATATGCATGACAAATACACACGTAAAAAAGATGCTCAGCTTCAGAACATACCAGGCAGATACAAAGTGAAACCACAATGAGATATCACCAAGCCACTAGGAAGTCTAAATAACAAAAATAAATAAATAAAATAAAAATCTGTAAAGACAAGAAACACATCTGACAATACTGTATATTGCTGATTTTGTGGAACAATTGGAACCCTCATATTTGCTTGCAGAAGCGTAAAATGGTACAACCATCTTGGTAAACAGTTTGGCAATTTATTTTAATATTACCCATATACTTGTCATACAACCTAGTTAGATAACTAGTAGAGAAATACCTAAGAGATGGAAAAACCTGTGTCCCTTCAAAGACTTTTATCCATACATTTCTAGCAGCAGTATCCTAATGACTCCACATGGGAAATAAGCCAAGCATCCGATGCCAGGTGAATGAAGGATCACTTTAAGGTCCGTTCTGATGAGCGTCTGCCACTCGGCAGTAAGTAGGAACAATTTACACAACAACCATGTAGGTGCTTCTTATAAAAAGTCCAGCCTCACATTTGATGTTTGGTGGAGGAGAGTTTTCAAGCCCCACATCTGGGCAAGTTCATAAGATAAGAAAGTCTTTATACACATTCTCTGGGTGCCAACAGATAATTCAAAATATACATACCCCAGGCTGTGCCCACCAGCAACAATAAAAACCAAACTCACTATCCTCGGCTATGCTTAAATCATTCCAGATGAAGACAGAACTCTCCTATATTGCTGGTGGGAGTATAAATTGGTACAGCCACTGTGGAAGACAGTATAAAATTTCCTCAGGGAACCAAAAATACATCTACTGTAGGACTGAGGTATGTCACTACTGGGTTTATACCCAAAGGAAATGAAATCAATATGTCAAAAAGACACCTGCACTCCCGTGTTAATCCTGGTGCTATTCACAATAGCCAAGAGATGGAGTCCACCTAAATTTCCATCAGTGGGTGAATGCATAAAGAAACTGCGGTGTACATACCCAATGGAATATTACTCAGCCATAACAAGAAATGACATCCTATCATTTGCAGCAACATGGGTGGAACTGGAAACCATCATGTTAAGTGAAATGAGTCGGGTACAGAAAGACAAATACCACATGATCTCACTCATATGTGGAATCAAAAAAAAAAGTGGTTCTCATAGAAGTAGAGAGCAGAATAATGGCTACCAGAGGCCGAGAGGGGATCTGGGGTAGTGGGGGGAGAAGCGGTGGGTTAACAGGTACAAAACTATGCTATCCACCCAAAGTGAATCACTGCGCAGTATATGCATGTATTGAAACAATACACTGCAGCTCACAAACGTGTATAGGTAAATGTTAAAATATTTTGAATTAAAAAAAAAACATTCTGAATGAAGCTGTGTCCCTAATCCTGATTCCCCATGAACTCTCATTATGTGAATGACAAATACGCTCATACCTTTACCATCCATCTAGGCATCCTAACCATTTTGGAGTGAGGGAAGGGTGGAGTTGTGGATTGCACCATCTGCATGACAGCTGCAAGACATCTCAAAACACAACTCAAAGTGAAAAGAAAAACCAGAAAAAAAGAGGTTAAATTGTATGATTCCATTCCTATGAAAATCTAAAAATGATAAACTACGTATAAAACTAGATATTGAAAGAAAATAAGTGGCTTCCAGAGGCTACAGGGAGTGGTGGAAGGGAAGCTAATTACAAAAAGACTCAAAAGAATATTGATATATTCTGATATATGTGATATGAGAATATCTCAAAAGAATATATGATATATTATGATAGTTTTACTAATTAACCATGATTATATATTTGTCAAGCCCATTAAATGGTCCACGTTAAGAGGGTGCATTTTTTCATACATGAATTATACTGTGATGACATTGTTTCTTTTTAAGAAAAGGGTTAAAATAGGTGGGAGGGCTTGGTGTGTATAAGAAATTCTTATGAAAGCTGATGTGGAAAATGTGGTTCAATTAACAGGTGAACAGTTAACAGGTGAACAAGCAGCACTGAGTGTCCAGGTGACATTAAAGACATAAAAGGCAAAACTTGCCAACCAGTGTTGACATTAACAATGTTTTTCCCACTTTCCCCAACAGTGATGAATGTGAAAAAATAATGGCAGGACTTAGCTAAGACTCTAAGATGCTTTTTTTTTTTCTTTTAAATTTACATCAATTTTAAGTGGCAGTTTATATATAATGGGGAAAAAACACATTCATCATCCAAATGCAAGATTGAAAACAGCATTTTCGTAACAACAACAAAAACGCTAAGTGTTAATAGCATGTACATGAATTCAAGAAGGACCAGCCTTTCTGTATGTAGCACACAGTTTATTTAACAATATGATATAAAGAATGAGTTTGGTACTTTTCCATTCTACACAGTGATTGAAACCTCTTGAATTTCCTTATTTATAGTAATTATAGCATGTGCATGATTTACACTAGAATTGCTTTTCCTCATTTAAAGTTTCACATAGGAAAAAAGCATGCTACTTCTCTGTTAACATTAGCATGGTCTAAGAGAGGGACCATCCCTCTTTTTTGTCTAAAGCCAGTTTTATCAAAGAAGCAAAGCAGCAATTGCTACATCTGCAAGGTGGGAGTTTCACTTCAGCCAGTGTGAATGATAGTCAAAGCCTTCACGGGAAGGGTTCTCTCAAAGATGTAGATGAGAAAAGACCATTGTGTTTAGCATGCTGAGAGACTGGGAAATTTAGAAAATTTACCGTATAACCCCCCAAAATATAGAATGAAGACTTAGGTATGGAGGTACATACACTGTGTTCAATGCATGAAGAAGACAGTGTTAACGGTTGTGGTATCACATGGTGATAGAATTACCCATTAAACTAAAGAGTACAATCACTTTTAAAAGATGCTTGTCTTAAAAGATGTACAAATGACTGACAAGCATATGAAAAAATGCTCGACATCACTAATCATCAGGGATTTGCAAATTAAAAACACAAGACATCACCTCACATCTGTTAGGATGGCTATTATTGAAAAGACAAAATATAACAAGTGTCCATGAGGATGTGAAGAAAAGGAAACCCTTATGCTTTCATGGGACTATAAATCTATACAGTCATTACAGAAAACAATATGGAGATTCCTCAATAAATTAAATATACAACTATCATATGACTCAGTGTTCCCACTACAGGGTATATATGCAAAGGACGTAAAATCAGTATGCTTAAGAAATAATTGTGCTCCCGTGTTCATTGCAGCATTATTCACAATAGAAGAGATAAAATCAACCTGTCCACCAGTGGGTGAACAGATAAAGAAAATGTGACATACTTACACCATGGAATACTATTCAGCCTTGAAAGTTCCTAGCAAGGCTGCGTGAAGATCTTGTCCTCATCCGCAGGCTCAACTGGGGAATGGTCCTTTTCTAACTCTCTCAAGTTGTTGGCAGAAATCCTTTTGTATACAGGACACAAGGAAGCTTGTATCTTCAGTCAGCCGAGACCTCAAGAGAGATGAAGTCCTATATACATTAGTCCCCCCTTACCCATGATTTTAGTTACCTGTGGTCAACGGTGGTCCAAAAATATTAAACGGAAAATTTCAGAAATAAGCAATTCATAAATTCTAAATCGTGAACCATTCTGGGCAGTGGGGTAAAATTTCACACCACCTGATTCTGTCCCACTCAGGATGTGAATCAGCTCTTTGTCCACACATCACTTCATACCCTTTTTAGTCATCAAATTAGCAGATCATGAGAAGAAGATGTCTAGGGAGAGAGAGGGACCACATTCCCATAGCTTTTATTCTAGTATCTTTTTATAACTGTTCTATTTTATTATTAGTGATGGTTGTTCATCTCTTACTGTGCCTGACTGATAAGTGAAACTTTATCATACGTATGTCATGCATAGGAAAATCATAGTGTATATATGGTTTGTTACTATCCTTTGTTCCAGGCATCCTCTGGGAGTTTTGGAATATATCCCTGTGGATAAGAAAAAGAGGGAAACTACTGAAATATAATCATGAAAATGGTGACTTAACACCAGCGCTGTGTCCTCTTGGTTAGAAGCAAGTCACTCATCCCACCAAACTCAAGAGGAGGGGATTATATAGGGACTTGAACCCCAGGAGGTGCGGACCACTGGTAAGGCCACTTAAAATCTGTCCATCACCGTGACCCAGGAGTGCGTGAAATGCTTTAGAAAGCTTACTGAGTGTCCATAAAAAAGTTTACTATAGGAGAGTCAGAGTGATTCTGATTCTGTAGAGTTGTCCAGGGAATCCTCCCCTGTCTCTGAGGTGCAGATTTATAAAGATCAGAGACTCCCTTGTTTTGAAATTCTAATATGGCATCATGGCAGACTGAAGTTTTGGAGGGGGATTTATGGGTCTATGTTTTGTTCAGACAAGATCTTTGGCGATCTGAGTTTACATAATTATTTTCACATCCCATGGCCCTGCTGAGTCCTTTGTGCTCCAAGAATATTCATGAAATAAACAGGTTCTCAGGGTGTTAAATTTGTTTCTTAGGCCCCCAGGAAAGCCCTGGACTGTATGACTTTAATGCAAGGTGAAAAGCTTGCTTTCTGTACTCCTGCCTGCTGTTAAATCACCGTTGATCTACATTGCTTTGTTTGATAATGTAAACTGCCTCGGGATGTGAGTATAAGAAAACTGCCTCTAACATGGCACTGTCGGATCAGACGATCATAAATAACAACAAAGTGCAAATGTTTGTTCTTGATTCTGGTCCAGCTGTGTCCAAGGCATGTAAAACAAAAGATTGCCTAACTCAGTCTTCTTTTACCCAATTGCATTTTCTAGGGGGGCTATGTAGGTAGAGAGTCAGATTGTTGAAATCCTTTTTATCCCATTATTCTTGAACATTCTGCCCTCCCTTTTACTCTGTAATCAAATGTTCAACAAATATTACCTGCTTTAGGTATGATTTACCTGCTTTCCTCCCTTAAGGAAAAATAAAGAAAATTCTGACTTGTACTTGAAGGTAAACTCGATTCTTCCTCCTCCCCAAAGAAGCCTGCCCAACCATTGATATTCTCATTAATAAGTCATCCTGCCACGGAAGGAAACGACGTCTCCATTTTTGAGGCAAGGGAAACCTGTCATGTTGTCAGCCTGGGTTATCCTCCTATCATTTGATAGCCCAACCAGCTCCAATCGGGGTATTTTATGGCCCCATATGTGCCTGGTTCTGCTGGGGCAACTCTGATTTAATGCCACAGCAACTGTTCTGCAAGTGAAGAAAAACAGCTTCACCCTAAAGAAAAATAGAGTGCATTCAAGAACAATCCACCATGCCCAGCCGAGGAGATGTCCAGTGAATATATCCACTTACTGGACGTGCAGATATTTAACAGGTAGCTTGGAGGGTCCCTGCCCTTTGCAAGAAGTATGATTCTAATGCATCTCCAGTCTCCCCTCTCTCTATCTGCATTTCAACAGTAGAAGGAATGTCATAGTCTGAATTTGAAGCATGTTTCTCAAAATTAATGAGGATGAGTGAAATCAAGTTAGGGATAGTGTTTTGGTTTTAAGATCTTCTGACATTTTAAACCAATTAACTAGCTGAGGCCACGAAGATAATTAAGAGACTGATGAGGTCAGTCGCTTCCTCCGAAGAAAACACAGAAACTCCTGGGACTCAAATGTAGGTTTCGTACCTATAAATTATTCACTCCAATTAACCATTAGGCATAGGTCCTGTGCACAGAAAAAAAAAAAAAAAAAAAAAAAGACCTCGTATCCAGTCTAGGTAAGATAAAGAAAGTGAGAAGTTTAATGACAGATTCTCTTGTCATGTAAGCAGCCACCGGCATTCTCACAAGCACAGGTAACATTTTCTCAGGTATTATTAATATCTGATTTTACACTTAGCCTTAGAAAATAGGGTATGTTCACCAGATATGTGGAGTAAAACACAGGTTCTGTTTTCTTTTTGATTAACTTTCTATTCCATGATCCATCAAGCATCCTAGTTTTAAGTCATTACTATTGACACACAATGAAACAATGGATGTCCAAAACGTTCACATGGGCAAAAGGGTAGACTCTTAGATTTGAAAAGCACTAAGGGACCTTAGACAAAATGTAGTAACGTTATCAACCTGCCATGTCCGGAGGGTCCTTCAGAGCCATGTGCATAAGAAACTGGGATGCACCCCATTCCTGGATATGTCTGGTACCCAGGAGGAAAATGCAAAACTTGACCAGAATAGCTTCAATTAAGAAATTGCCTCAACGAGAAGAAGTTTGGTCAGTTTAATGTTTTGGTCATTGAAGGCAGCTCTCACCAGACAGGGGTGTCTGAGATACCTGTTGTCCCAGGATCTTGCACCCAGGAACTCATAATGAGTCTCAGGGAACCCCCGGGTGGCACAGGAGACAGATTGAAGGAGTGGAGGCATTGAGCTGCACACAACACCATAGACATTTCCTTATGAAAAAATCTATAAGATTCAGGTATTCATTGTGTCACTGTAGTGCTCATATTCATAAAGTGTATCTCAGAAGCACAGTTCTCACAAATTCTGCATACACTATAGCGTTGCCATAGTGAGTTGAAGCTTTTGAGGTACTTAATAGAATTTAGTCTCATTCCAGGATGCCCGTCCCTCATTGTAGCTGGGGCCAGGGAGCTTGGCCTCAAGTTCCAAATCAATGTCAAGCACCCGGAATTTTGCAGGTAGAGGAGTTATTCATTGTTCACAAAAGATTAATGCATGAGTTACCTCAAGACACCTCCCTTGAACTTCTGAATGAATGGGAAAGAATCTAGGCACACGTAGAACTCCTGCAAAGAAACTGTGGAACTTACCTAAGGAACTGTAGTTTATCCCTGGTAATGGCAACCCATTTTAAGGTCATATTGGAGGAGCCTGGGAAACCCAAGTACGATTAATTTGAAGAACTCATTCCCAGAGTGGCACCACTTACTTGGTGGTTGAGCATAAACAAGAAACAATGCTCTCGACTGACAGGTATATCTCGTTTCTTGGTCCTGCACAAATAGAATTTCATTAAAATGAAATTGGGGGGGCATATGTTGAATAATTGTGCATGCCTCAGATTCCAGTCGTTCTAGTTTCAGTAAAAGATGTGGCTCTCTACAGAGTTACCTCAATCATATCACTGCTGATAGGCACCAGACACTAACATCTACATACTTTTGATAGTATTCTTAATTCATGCTATACCCACTGACACCAAAAAAAATCCTCAAGAATAAATTCTGGAGGAAACTGACAATAGAAAAAAACCTGAAACCAAGAACATCACCACTGAAATGACAACCTGGTCAATATATGTGATGATCCTATAATTCCATAAATAACCTTTGCAGATGGCGCCACCTCTGTATAACAATATAATAAGATTTACCCTAGATTACAATCTAGTAGTATTGGAGTTACAGGATAAATCTGAGTAAAAGCAAGGTCATAGTTGTTTCAGATTTAAATGACCTTTGTATCATTCACAGATAAGATGCACTATTTTGAAAATAAAACCCATAAACTGGCCAAAAGATTCATTTGAGGCAAAATACACAAGTGTAGCCTTTTCAGCATAGCAATGTGTTAACATATCGGTGCCAGTTTCTCCTTGTCTGCATTAATTCGTTGGCATAATAAAAAGTGGCCATCTCACTTTATAATCGCACATATCTTGGATCCAGCATGTCAAAAACAGGATTTGTTCATGATGCTGTGATGCTACATAAAATCACAGGAACGATATCCTAACACATCAGAGAGAAGGAAGTGGGACTTGATAGACAGTTTACACAAAGAAATGAACTAGCATTTCATCACCTGGGACTGCACACTAAATGGAACGGAAAAGTGTTGCTACTTTAATTTTTATTTTTTTGCCACAATTGAGGTTTGCCTGCATAGACTTATTCCAAGTTGAGTCAGGTGTGGAAAGTAGAATATAAGCAGTTACTTCAGTCTGCTGTTTCCTAGCAATATTTGGTACAAATTCTCCCTAGCTAATTAATAGAGAATCCTTAGAAGCAACTGATGTGGAAATTGACAGTAATAACATTACTAATGGTCTACTGTGCAATGGGGGTTTTGCATATGTCATATAATTTAGTCCTTTTAACAACCTTATTGTGGTTAAATATTGACATTTGACCAGAAGCCTATTGGGAAAAAAAAAATATATATATATATATATATACACACACACACACACACACACAAAAAGAGTCTATGGTAGACACTTCCTAAGACAACACCCAACAAGTGACACTGTGGAATAGTTCCTACTCTGGTGCAGGTGGACCTGTAACTTGCTTCTAGCCAATAGAATATACCAGAAATGATGATACATCACTTTCATGATTAGGTTTAATTATATGGTACTCTTGTTTTAACAAACAGAGTGAGAGATTATCCTGCTAGTGTTGAAGAAAGAAGCTTGCCTGTTCCAAACTGCCCATAGAAAGTTTTATGACAGCCAGCAGGAAACATAGACCTCAGTCCTACAACCTCAAAGAACTGAATTTTACCAACAACCACATGAGTTTGGAAAAGGACTCTGAATTCCAGAAAAGAACACAGTCCGAATGACACCTTTATTGTAGCCTGGTGATACTCAGACCAGAGAACCCAGTAAGCCGTGCCTAGACTTCTCTCTTCCCTATAATGAGTTAATCAATGTGTGCTATTTTATGTTGCTAAGTTTGTGGTGATTTGTTACACAGGTAGGCTAACTAATACAGCACCATTAAGTAGGTTACCAGAAGATGACCAAAGAGTCCCAAGTACCCATCTGGATGAATACAATCTGGTATTTAGTCTGAATGCTCATAAATTAAGACTGAATGTACCGTTTGACAATGAAGTAAAACTAGCCAAACTCATAGCATTGATGTACAGGGCAGAAGTGCTCATTGTGGGGTCTTTTCTGTGTCTTCTTTTATTCAGAGGGAAATTGAACAATTATACAGACCAGAGAATTACTAAAAGCAAATCTACGTGGAAAAGTGAAATATAATTGAAAGGTTGCATTTTGAACACAGAATCAGACCAATCTAGGGTATCCATCCCAATATCTACTAATGACAGGGTATTACCATCTGGAGAGTATTATATCCTTGGAAAATAAATATCATTATGTTTAGCGTCTGCCACTCTGAAAAATAATTCCTCTCGGGGTAAATATTTCAGGTGGATATTAATGAGCTTTACCCTACGAATCTCCTGTTTCTGTGATTCCATCCTCGGCAACCATTTAAAGGCAGTCCTTTTCCATTGATAACATCATAAAATCTATGTTAAATTTTTATTTTCCCAAAAACTAATCTTTCTCAGGTAAATTTGCACCTAGTGGATCTGACACCATAGGTCTTGGTGTTATACTTTGTAAGTCAGAAGTGATCTTTCTTCTTGTCTTCTCTCCAAGCTCTTTTAAGAACATCATGCAATTTTCACCCGTATTTTTTACACAAAAAGGGTATAAGAGAGACCTGGAACTTCAAGAAGTTATACAGTCTGCGTAGGTCCACAGAGTTTGTGAGAGTTAAAACAATACTAAGGTGTGTTGTGTTACAAAGCCCACATCCTGTTGCCTACACAGTCTGTTATCCTGAGTCTCTTCGAAGTCCTAGGGTTGGGTCTGTGCCTGTAGAGGGGATGGGTGGTACAGAGCCCCTTGCCCCATCCTCTGCCCCTAACCCATGCTCTTTGGACACCTAGAGTTGCAACATGTGGAAGATGAGCCCCCCAACTTCTCTTCCCTGAGCCTTCATCATTTTCAATCATGGGAAGTGTGATTCAGACCCTAGCAACACCTTAGGAGCCAGCAGCTCCCCGGAGTCTTCCCTTCAGCCAGCACAAAACTCTCCTTCCTCCTTCTATCCAGCTGTGCTCAAGAAGGGACAGGTCAACACAGCAGTTCTTATGCATTTATAACGACAACCATAATCATCAACATAGCATGCACCATGTTGCGAGAGATACACCCAGTGTGTTACCCAAACTTCCATCCTTGATACATTGACACAACCTCAGTAACTCCAAAACCATTTAGCTGGTGAGCACCAGAGAAAGGATTTAAGAATCCCCTCTTTGTGTGACCAAACCAAAGCCTATGTTCTCAATGGATAGAACTGTATAAAAAAACAAACAAATAAACAAAAAAACCCGACAGGCAGACACAAGAACAACTGTGAAATTTAGAGGTGGAGACTGAATAAGGAAGATCCAGGTAGAAATTTGAATGGTAAAAATGCAACTGGGGTGGTCTAGAGATTTTGAGGCTAACAAAGATCTAAGTATACTAAACACCTTTCTCCTCCACCATCCGTGGGAAGATATAGTATTTCTTCCACGGTATTTAATGATTTCAATGTCGACATGTCTTTTCTTCCATATGCTGAATCCCCAGGATTCCTCTCTCACCAAGTCCTTTAACTATGACAATGGGCACCTGCTAACCCTTTCTTTCCTGCTGAATGTCCTCAATTTTGTGGTCACATCTGCCAGGCAGGTTTGGCATCACCGTAGCTACTGGTCACCATTGCTGTTTCTTTAGCATTTTGCTGTATGGACACCTATTCATCAATATACAAGCCTCTTCCCCTCTGTTCCTCCAAACCATGAGTGCCTCTCTCCGGTGCCACATGGCAAAAATGTCTTGTCCCCCAGTGCTGATCATAGTAGGCACCTTCCCTTATCCTTTGCTGTCTGAGGTAGGTGACTTGAAAAGTCACTTTCTAGACTCCCGCTTTGTTTTAGTTTCCTAAGGCTGCCAAAACAAAGTATCATCCACCAGGTGGTTTAAAACAAACAGACCTTTATATATTCACAGTTCTGGAGACCAGAAGTCCGAAATCAAGGTGTCCGCAGGGTTGTTTCCTTCTGGAAGCTCTCTGGGAGAATCTTCTCCATGCCTGTCTCCCAGCTGCTGGTAGTTGCTGACAATCCTTAGTGTCCTTCAGCTATTAGATGTATGACTTTGATCAATGCTATCGTCTTCACGTGGCCTTCTCTGTGTGCCCATGCCCAAGTTTTCCTCTTCTTACAAGGACACCAGTCATTGCACTGGGGTTCAACCTAATACAAAACAACCACCTTTTAACTTGACTGCAGCTTCAAAGACTATTTTCAAGTATGAACCCATTCCCAGGTGCAGCACATTAGAACATGGACATCTTTTCTGGAAGTAACACAATTCTACCCATGACACTTGTCAAGACTCTTCTGAAAATCATCAGCTTGCTCAGCAAACTCAGAGAAGTTGTGTGTTTGTTCTTTTCTTCAACATCTCAAATTCACTCCTTCATATTTGAGTTGTATAAAGCAACCACAAGGGTGGGCCTGCAGAGAATGGGTCCAGAGTAGTTGCCCAGGGACAGCGTCACAGAACACCATTCCATCTGCATGAAAAGAAGAACCAGAGTAAAAGACTCTTTAGACTCTGTGTTCCCTTCACCCTCCAAAAATAATATGTTCCCCTGTCCCCCCTTTTCTCCTACACTGGATGAAATGCCACCTCCTCCATTTTTACTTTAGGCATTTACAAGTGATACCCCTCTTTCTCTGTCTTTAGCCTTCCATGGGAAGCAGTGTCTGGAATCAATACAGAACTCGCCATCTGGATTCCAAATTTCAAGCAAGAATTAGGCCATCTCCTTAGCTGTGCTACACAAATAAAGCCTGTTTCTCTAAAGAGGAAGCACATCACAAAACCACGTGAGCTAATCTGAGCTAAAACACGGTCACCAATTTCATCTCCGCAGAACCTTTTTCTATGTTTCCAACCTTTCTCACCCACCATGTGCCTCCCTGAAGCCTTGGATCACATCACCATTTAGCATAGAGCACAAGCAAAGTCACTATGGTGTTGTCTCCCAAGAAGCATCTGCGATTCAGAAACCCACACGTCAAGTTAATTCTCAGCTATCAGACATGCAGGCTCCTTGGAATAGCAAGTAGGTCTCCAGTGACAAAATCGAGTGACATGTCAAAAGTTTTGGAATTAAGGCACCCATGACCTTGCTCAAAGTGTAATTTGTGAGAAAATTGCATCTGCAAAGTACATAATAATGCTAAGGGAAAAAAGCAAAAAGCAAAGGCAAGTGCTGGAGGTCAGACAATAAAGAGTTGATGGATTTATGAGCAATATGATCACCGTTTGGGGAAGAGCAGGCTCAGAGTCACCCTGGGTGTTTCATTTTCATTTGGATGCTGGTCTCATCCATGCGTGTCCTGATCAGAAGAAAACAGGTGCATCCAACCTTCGATGCATGTCTCGCTTCACAGGGTTTGCTTTAAGTTTCTGGATCTGTGCGATGATGTGACCCATCATCCCAGAACATTAGAGCCACTCTGGGTGCAGAGAGATGTACTCCACCTCATTCTGTTTTATGACTGGAGATTTATTTTCTGATGATTATCACCGAAGATTCACCAAAGTACATTCAAAAGCAGATTTTAAATGAATTTTGAGGGAATAGTTACATCCTTCACAATGACTAGCAATTTGGGTTTTCACACAAATACCACTTTGATACTATTAATATAGAAGTAGAAAATTTTTTATTGTTACCTGGAATTCTTAAATGTAAAGGATCATTAACTAATTAACTAATGCCCTACTAAGAATTGCTCAAGAAAATAAGCAGCAGCTTGCTACTTGCAAAAGTATCACTCTCTGCATCTATAAATTTGACTTTCTTAGATTCCACATACAGGTTGAGCATCTCTAATCCAAACATCCAAAGTGTGAAATTCTCCACAATCTGACACTTTTTGAGCACTGACATGATGCTACAAGTAAAAAATTCCATACCTGACCTCACATGGCAGGTCGCAGCCAAAATACAGGTGCACAAGACATGGTTCATTCAGAGTCCCAAAGAGAAAAAAGACCATTCCAGCCCCTTTTAGCTGTGGTAGACTGGGGTCCCATTCCCAAGATATATCATTATACATATGCAAATATTCAAAAATCCCCCACACACAAAAAAAGGGAAAAAAATCTTGAAATCTGAAATACTTCTGGTTCCAGGCATTTTGTGTAAGGGATACTCACCCTGTATAAGTGAGATTATCTTGTCTTAATCTTTCTGTGTCTGGCTTATGTGATTTAGCATAATGTCCTTCAGCTTCATCCTTGTTGCATATGATAGGACTTCCTTCTTTTTTTAGGCTGAAGAGTATTCCATTGTGAGTATATATATATATACAACATTTTTTTAAAATCTGTTTGTTCCCTGGTAGTCATTTAGGTTGTTTCCATGTCTTAGCTATTGTGAATAATGCTGCAATGGACATGGATGTGCAGGTATCTTAAGATTTTGTTAAAGGGTGCTGTGTATTGATTGAATTGTATCCCCCAAAGTTCATATATTAGAAGCTTAATCCCCACTGTAACTGTTGAGGGTGGGAAATCCAATTATGGTAATTGAAAGGTGGGCCCTTGAAGAGGTAATTAGATGGTAGGACCATGCAGTAGTGAATGGATTAATAATGGTAGTCATGGGTGTGGTTCTGAAGGCTTTAAAAGGAGAGCACACAAGAGGTTAGTCTCTCTCTGCTCTGCCATTTTTTGCCATGTCAGACCCCAGGGTCACTGTTGCCACCACCAAGACTTGTAGAGTATACTAACATTTATAAAGCAAATGTATTTCACAGGGCCTAGCCTCCAAAGCCCTGTAGTTTCGGTTTAGCCTAACTTTTTGAAATCACACATAGAAATGTTAAGCTTGCAAAAGACAGGAAAATTTCCCCAGGCTAAAGTCTCTGTTGTCGATAAAGAATTGTAACACAGCAAAGTTGTTGGCTCAAGGACAGATGCCCTTGGTGTAGGTTAACCTAAAGTTGCTTTATTGTTATGTAAAAATACTGAGGAAACTGCTGTTGGAAAAGACAGTATTTGGTAAGAACAAGCTTTTGTTGGTGGATTGATTTAACCTTTTGCAAATTGCATTATAGAATGTCACTTTGTTATTTCACTGATTTTACCAGCTTCTATCATTAAACTATACTTAGCCATAACTCCACCTATGTTCCTTTTCTGTAACTTTCTGGCCTGGAGAATAAATACTGAGATTAAACCCCAGTTCAGGGTTAATTTTCCCAGGAGGAATGCCTCTCTCTTGAGGGTTCATGGGAAATTAACCACTTCAGGGCTTCTCACTGCTCAGAAGAAATGGGCTTTGAGTAATTCTTTTGAGTCCCTGTCACCCAGGGGAAGAGAGGTAACAAAGAGAGTGCAACAAAGACTCTCACTAGATGTGTTCCCTGAACTTTGGACTTCCCAGCCTCCAAACCTGCAAGCAGTAAATTTTCTTATAAATTCCCCAGATCCAGGTATTTTTTATAGGCAACAGAAACAGACTAATACAAAGGGTATAAACTTTCAGTTATACAATGAATGCTTTCTGGGAATTTAATGTACACCACAGTGACTATAGTTAATAATACCATGTTGGTTACTTAAAATTAGACAAGAGAGAAGATTTCAAGAGTCCTCACCACACACATGCACACACACACACACACACACAAACACACACACACAAATGGTAACTAGGGGTGGTGATGGGCATGTTAATTAATTTGCTTATGCTACTCATAACACAATGTATACATATATCAAATCATCACCTTCTGTACCTTAAATATATACAATTTTTGTTTGCCAATTAAATACTTTAAAATTTAAAGACAGCATGACTGTCATTTAGCTAACATCTGTATTTGCACATGTTAGCTTCCATCATGGTTTCGAATCTTCCATTTTTTTCAAAAGACATCACTCCAACTACATGTCAAAATATCCTTCAGAATTAGAGTACTTGACAAAGTCTGTAAATTTATAGTAAGGAATTTTCTTTACCTAAACAGACGTCTTACCCTCACCATCAGCTCCTGACATGTAGTCTTTGGACGACTGGAATGCCCTGCTTAGTAGAACTGTTATATTAGTCTGTGTCTGTTGCTTATAACAGAATACCTGAAAGGGGTAATTTATAAATAAAGGAAATTTATTTCTTACACTTCTAGAGGCTGAAAATCAAAAGTCCAGGGTGCACATCTGTTGAGGACTTTCTTCTACAGAACACAGGGTGTGACATGGTGAGAACGGTCTGAGACAGAGAGAGCTGACCTGCTCACTTGCTGTCCTTATAAAGACATCAGAACCACACCTATCACTCCATGAGCAGGTCAATGCATTCACAAGGACACAGGCCTAATGATCTAATCACCTCTCAAAGGCCACATCTTTCAAATACCATAATTGGATTTCCCAACCTCTTAACACTGTCACAATGGGAGTCAAGTTTCCAACACATGAATTTTGGGGGGATGCATTTAACCCATAGCAAGTGCCTTTGTTTAACATACAGCCTTTCACCATCCAGCAGTCTAACAATGTGACTCATGGTGGGGATTTGGGTGGTGCCATGTCAGTTTTAACCTCCTGAGGAATGAAGACGAAAGGAATTAGCCCAACCTCCAGGAGAAGCTGGAGACTAAAGCTTGACCACGTGGGAAGTATGTAATTGAGTTCCAGCAAAGACTGTGAGCAGCAAAGGTCAGGTGAGCATCCCTTAGTGACAATAGTCTATGCATATCATCACACATCATGCCTGGGAGGACAAAACTCCATCCATGACCCCAAAGAAGAGAAAACAATTAGAAACTCCACATTGGTATCTGTTTGGGAGGTGTCCGCGCCCCACTTTCTGTGGCTGATTTTAATCTGCATCCTTTGCCTGTAATAAACTAAGTATAACATTTTTTAGGGAGTCCTTCGAGCCAATTATGGAAACCGAGGCTGGTCTTAGGACTCCTTGAAATTGCAAATGGTATCAGACAGGAGGACAGCCCTGTGAGCACTCTTCCCTGTGGCTTCACGACTGGTAGATTTTTCTCCATCTGGTTTCCAAAGAAAACTGCAGAGTCAGATGAGATTGCACTGATCTTTAGTGGAGTTATTCACTCCACAAATGTGTGTTGAAACTGGAATGTGCTCCATAACTAGTATCTGTGTTGTTCACTCATCAATGCTTTCTGTGTTCACATAGTGTGAAGCACAGGCAGTCCTCAACTTAAACTGGATTGACTTATGATTTTTTGACTTTAGAACGGTGCAAAAGAGATACACATTAAGTGGACCCCATCCATGGGGTGCTTATATGACCACTCTGTCATTCATTTTCAGTACAGTATTCAGTAAATGACATGAGATATCCAGCACTTTATATAAAATAGGGTTGTGTTAGATGACTTTGCCCAACTGTACACTAATGTACACGTTCTGAGCATGTTTAAGGTGGGCTGGGCTAAGCGATGGTGTTCCACAGGTTAGGTATGTTAAATGCATTTTTGGCTCAATGATATTTTTGAATATGATGGGTTTATCAGGACATAAACCCATCATAAATCCAGTCCTTTATTGAGGGACATGGGATATTTCCAATCTTTGCGTTTACAAGTAATGCTGCAAGGAATCACATCGTACAAAAGAGACCTATTTATCTTTGGATTGGATCCAGACATGGGATTGCTGAATCAAAGGGTAACTGGATATGCATTTTACCAAATTTCTCCCCTGTAAGTGTGGTACTATTTTGCATTTCCACCAGGAATATATGAAATCTAGTTCTCCACAGCCTGGACAACAGATTTTATAACCAAACTTTTGTATTTTTCCAATCCAATCCGTGAGAAGCAGTGCCTATGTATGATGTCAATTAGCAATTTTATCATTGAGAGCATCTTTTCATGTATTTAGGGCTTTTTCACTTCTTCTGTTGAAGGTCGTCTGTTCATTTTCCTTGCACATTTCTGAAATGGGTTTTGGGGGTTTGTCTTGATTGTAATGGAAAGAGACTTCAGTTTGTAAAATACTGCACCGCAAATATTTTTTTTCCTGGTTTGCCATTTATCTTTAAACACTACTTAAGGAAGATTTTATGATGTAAACATTTTATACTTATATACAGTGAATTCATTATACTTCTGTGTAGTGAATTTATTTCTTAGGGGGTTTAAATGACAGAAGGTTTCTTTCATTCCAGTACATAACTTGTTGCATATTTTCACATGTATATCATTGAAACAGTTTTGCTTATTGTGGCATGCATTTTTTTAATGCATCCTATTTTTTTTCTTTTAATTTCCAAATGTCTATCCACTTGTCCCAGTGCAATCTGGTAAAACATCTATTTGTCCCTGCTTATACATGATGCTGTGCTTACCAAATACTATATTGGTGTATAATCATGGGTCTGGCTTGGCAATTTCTATTGTATTCTCTGGATCTGTCATGAACCAATGCCACAGTTTTAATTATGAATGAATACATTGTTTGAATCTCTAATAGATCTAACCTCCCGTCAACATTGGTAGTGTCTGAAACCTTCCTGCATGGATATTTTTTGACATAAACTTTCAAATCATATTGTGAAGGCTCATAAAATTTTATGTTGATCTGCCATTGAATTCATCAGTGAACTCAGGAAGAGTTCACAGACTTACATACTTAAGCGGATTTTTTTCTTGTGGTTCCTGCAGCCAATTACCATAAACAAAACAGCTTTACAAAATACATGTTTATTATCTCACAGTTTCTGTAAGTCTGAAGTCCAATGGGCAATGCTGGCTGCTCTGTTCAGGGTCTCTTTGGGTTGAAATCAAGTTTTCAGCTGTCCTGGGCACTTATCAGCAGGCTCAGGGGAGAATCCTTGCTTATTTCAGTTGTCAGCACAATCTGGCTCTTTGCCATTGCAGGACTGAAGTCCCTGTTTACTTGTTGACTGTCATAGGGATGGGGGGACCCTCAGCTCCTAAAGTTCTCTTTCTGGCCCTTGCAGGTCTCTCTTCCATCTCAGAATTAACAATGGTGGATTGAATCTTTCTCATACCCAGCATCTCTCTGACTTGTTGTGCCTTATCTCTCGCACTCCAGCCAGAGAATGTTCTCTGCTTTCTAGGGCTCCCGTGATTAGACTGGACCCCTTCTGGTTAATTAGGATAATTGTTTCTTTTAAGGCCCATGGCATTGATTACATCTGCAAAAGTCCCTTATACCATGTAATGGCCAAATAGAGGTTCTGGGTTATAGAGTGTGGACATCTATGAATGGATATTATTCTGCCTGCTACATGAAACATCTTTGCTTTATTAAAGCTTCTCTGAAACTAGATCTACGTTACAACCCAGCTATTCCATACAGGGCATATACCCAAAGGAAATGAAATCCATACATCAAAGAGACACCTGCACTCCCATGCTCATTGCAACACTATTCACAGTAGGCAAGAGATGAAATCAACCTAAATGCCTATAGATGGATGAATAGACAAGACAACTTCCACTTCATTATGTATACACAATGGAATACTATATAGCAGTAAAAAAATGAAATCCTGTCTTTTGCAATAACATGGATAGAACTGCAAACCATCATGCTAAGTGAAGTAAGCTAGGCACAGAAAGACAAATACTGCATAATATCACTCATATTGGGGGCCGGCCCGGTGGCGCACTGGATAGTGCGCCGCTTGGGAAGCACGGTGGCGCTCCCGCCCGAGGGTTCGGATCCCACATACAGACCGGTTCCCGCTCACTGGCTGAGCGAGGCGTGGGAGCAACACCGAGGGTTGCGATCCCGTTGCCAGTCCCGGTCCAGTAGGGGCGCGACACTGAGGGTTGCGATCCATTGCCGGACACGAAAAAAGACAAAAAGGAAAAATATATATATATATATCACTCGTATGTGGAATCTAAAAAAAGAAAAGAAAAAGTAGTTCTCATAGAAGCGGAGAGTAGAAAAATGGTTACCAGAGGTGCAGGTAGGGGAAGGGAAGAGGTGGATTAATGGATACAAAGTTTCAGATTGATAGGAAAAATAGGCCCTGGTGTTCTAGGCTGAGTAGAGCTAATATAACTATAGTGTACATTTCTAAACAGCTAGAAAAGAAGATCTTAACTGTAATCACCACTAAGGGAAAATAAATGTTCAGGTGATGAATATCCTATCAACCCTAAGTGAATCACTGTATAACATACGCATGTATTGACACAACACACTGTAGCCTGCAAATAGGTACAATTAAATTTTAAAATAAAAATAAAGAAATAGACATCTATAAGTATATTTTTAAATATGCATACATACTAAAATACCTTTCCCTTCTTCAAATCTCTCTGTGGGGTCTAAGCAACACCTTTAGTCCACCGGCATTTAAGCATGAACATGCCGATACTGTGTATTCTGCAGGGGACCAAAACAAAAACAAAAATCAAAGGGAGTGTTAGGGATTTACTTCCCCTAATTAGCCAAAAAAGGTGTGCTCAGAATGTGGCCAGTGATTACAAGTGATGTCGAGAAACGTTCACGATAAGAAGTGCACATAAAATATTTGTTATGCTATATCTTGAAAACATTTTTCTAAAAATAAGTGACAGCTAAACTATTACCTCATGCGCTTACCTTCTTTTGTTTTGAGAACATTGAAAATGTACTGTAGTCTCTTAGCAAGTTTCAAGTATACTATAGAGTATTATTAGCTGAAGTCACCAGGCTGTACAGCAGGTCACCAGAATTCCTGAAACTTTGTGTCTTTTGACTAATGACCTCCCATCCACCCCATCCCCTGGTAACCACCATCCTGCTCTCTGCTTCTATGAGTCCTACTTTTTGTTTTCCACTTATTAGTCAGATCATGCAATATTTATCTTTCTATACCTGGCTTATTTCACACAGCATAATGTCCTCCAAGCTCATGTGAGCAGTCACAAATGAGGCAAAAATATCCATCTCTTACAAAAGACCTTAAACTGCAATACATAAAAATTGCACACACCAATTCTAAAACTCATGGAGACTCAGTTCCAACTTTGGTCATGGATTTCAATCAGAGAAAACATTACAAAATCTCTTCCTTAAAATGCCAGAAAAGCTCTTTACACTCATGAATTCCCTTGTAATTTCAGAGGGTCCTTGCAGCCCTTGAATTTTCTCTCTTGTCCCTCTGGGGAACTCAAGCGAAATACCCAGGACACAAAAGATTCACAGAAAACAGGAGTCTGTAGAAGGAAAAGGGACAGGTGGGACTATAGCCATCCCGTGATGTCCCTAATGGTTGGAGAAGGAAGAAGCTCTGGCCTGTGTGGACCAACACAGAGGAATTGTGGTCTTTGCTCCTGGAACACATCCCACACCAAGAAAGAGCCCAACAATCCCATCTGGCTTTGATGCAGGGTTTACATTGTTTATCTGACCATTTAAATCACTCTGGGTGGCACGCAGTTCCAAGAAAAATTTCCTGCCAGGCTGTGGAAGCCATTTATCCAAAGCTACCTGTTGGTGTCAAATTATAATTTTCAGAGTGTTCAGGACAGGTCTGAAGCTTCTGAATAGAAAAGGGAAAATGAGCGAAAGATGTCCTTTTCCAATAAGAATGGGCATTATCATCTCGTGAATACATAAAGTGTCAGACAAAATGCACCTGAGCAGGTGCCACACAGAGTGTTTGCACCTAGACAGCAGTCAGTAGAACACACTCTATTATTTCTAACGAGAAAACAATTCAACTTACCATGAGCCTCTGACATATCTAAAGTGTCTCACCTGATTGAGAGCTTAAAATATCAGTGTTTGGAAGGTATGGAAATACTTTCATTATAATCACAAATGCAAACTCAGAGTATTCAGAGGAGCTAAAATCAATTTAAGACAGATTTTAACTATGAAAATAATTCTTGTTTCGGTGAAAACAGGTATTGTATTCACATAGGGTCAGGTGGCAAAATTAGAACTTTAGGAGTTTAAGTGGGCTGCTATTATGCACGTAGTAATCACAACTGGATTTACGTAGGATGCCTCCAACTTCAGATCCATATGTGCCTGATTATCGTCAACCTGGACATGCCAAATACGATATAAATTAAATTATTTAATTATATTTACTGTGATTTTAAAAAATTGAACAACTTTTGCAAACAAGTAGGATGTTCACAAAGAGGAATAAAGAAATCTCTTCTGACTTCTACAGTGAAATCTGAATTTTCCTTAATCATCTTTTAAAACCAATATAACAATAAATGATTGGGACATTGTAAAAACCATCCATAAAATGCAAGCTAAGAAGCTGATCCCAGTATGTTCTCTCTCTGATAACATGGTAATACCAGGCTTAGAGTCTGAGGAGTAGCTATGATAAAAAACATTGTGGTAATTTATCTAGATAGCCAAGAAAAAAATGTAATGCCACCAAAAAACTGAGTCAAGTCTGAAATATACTAGCAATATTCAGGGATAAAATGGTCGACGGGGACATTTTCTTTCATTGACAGAGAACAGAATTAAGTGGTATTGATTTGTGCACCATCTATATGTATGAGAGCTTGGATTCATAGGGATAAAAAGAATATAAATAATTGCCAGTTAGAATATCTTTTTATTATTATCTAGACACTGAATAAAATGAAGCTAGAAACACAGATAGCATGAAAATGTATATTATTATGTCTTTGTCTTTCCGGTCTTTTGTGTTTTGCAACAGACCAGAGCCTTTGAAACAATTTAAATCTGTGTCTTCAGCTGCATTTGGATATTAAACATTTTTATTTGAAAGCATATTACTGTAACAATTTTATAGTAGTAGGCACACCTGTGAATGCTGAAAACATTTACTACAAACTCTTACACTGAGAAAAAAATAAATTCAGCATGAAGCTAGGTGAGAAAAGCCTTTCATCTTACCTAAAACTCCCAATCTACCTATACTCTTAGAGACATGGGTGATACATTTTTATAGAGTAGATATCTACTCTACTATGCTTTGAAGGAAAGACAAGAGTAGGCTTCGGTCTTGGAGACTCTACAGCATCCTAAATTATACTCAGACTTTCTTCTGTCTCTGGAGCACCGTAGCAATTCAGGGCATGTCCTTCCATCTCAGAGCTCTGCAGCATACACCAGCGTACTTCCCAGACTTGCTCTCTTTTAATGTAAGATCCAAATTTACCATCTCCTAGGGCATGCTGGTCCACAGAATGCCATGGTCAATTAGTTCTTGCTAAGAAGGGAATAGCTTGTGACGTCTCGATAACCTAGAAAACTATTTTTTCTTTCACAGATTTTCGTGGCAGCTTTACTTGAAATATGCAAAACCTGGAAAAAACCTTAATGTCCCTCAGCAGGTAAATGTTGAAAGAAGCACCACAAAACAGTACTTAGCAATAAAAATGAACAAGTTTCTTTTTTCCCCATGAAATGAAGGTTTCATTTTCTAACAAGACAAATTTGAAGATGCATAGGTTAAACTATAGATCTGCCTAAAAAGGAGAAAAGGACAAGTGAGGAAATGCTGATGTGTTGTATGAAAGCATTAGAGAACATTTACAAAGAAAATACGAACAGTAAAGGTGTAGAAGTGAGACAACAGCTTGACGTGACCCCAAGAACACAAGATTTGGAATTGGGGACTGTCAGAAATAATTTGGTTTTTATTTTTATTTTTTTAATTTATACACATTTATGGGGTAGAGTTGACTATCAGTATTTGTATGTAATGATCAAATCAATATTATTAACATGTCCAAGAGAAGGAGGGGGAAAAGACGGGAAGGAAAAAGAGACAATTAAAACAGGGAAAGAAACGAAGGGACAGGAGGGGACAGAAAGAGGAGAGTACAGCAAACTATGATAAGGACACCGTGAGCCACAGCAAACCAGTAAAAATGATAATTTGGGGGGGGGAGTAGTTTTCCTGAATCCTTTAAGTCTTACCTAAAATTTTAATTTTTCCATAGACGGTAGGACTGTCTTCTTAACCATCCTTTTAAAACATATAAAATTGTTTTATTTATTTATCTTTTGCCTGTCCTATATGACTTCATCAAATTTTACAATTATGGAGTGCAGTTTTCCTTTATATGTAGTATTTATTGGTACACTGCCTACTGGGTTTTCATTTTTATTTATATATTTTTTAGGCACCCTGCTATCTATAATTGGATGTAGTAATTACTTCTTGTTGATTAACTTATGCAATTTTTTTGTAAGACAAGGCAACCTCTCAGTAAAGTCTCGCCACTTAGATAAATGGAAATTGCACATATTGCATTCAACATTTCCAAAAGCTGCGCCAATTTTCATTTTTTCTCTCTTATGAAGGGAGTATAAACTTATTTTAATAAAAAAATGGGTGGTTCTATTCAACCACCCATTCCTCCAAACTTCATTAAATTTCATCAAAAATCTTAAAAAGTAAACAGAAGAAATATCAGAAATAAAATAAAATTGTTTTATTACTATCAGTCTTTTTTTTGTATATATATATTTGCAAAAAATGTAAAAGCTAGCCAGGAATTTAACCAGAAATACCTATCGTTTACATGTTGGAATATTTTTTTCCCACAGCTCTTTTTCATATGTAGCTTTGTACATAGCAGGCAATGGCACGCGGGGCTGGGGGATGTGGGCCCAAGGTGTGCTGTCTGGGCTTGACGCCCAGGTCTCTTTTCGAAGTGGTATGACTTTAGTGAGTTTCTTACTTCTCCAGGCCTCTTCTGCACGTAGGAACTCCCCCGTAGAGATTGCAATGAAGTGGAGTTAAAGAGAACAGTACCTACAAGCGTTCCCATGAGTGCCTGGTATATGAGATGTTCCAGATGAAAGTTACGTATTGTTAGCATTGCTGAGGTCATGGCATATAGACTGGCTTAGCGGGTAGACGTCTACTGGAATGGGGCTATCCTACTCCGTGGACATGCCTGGTCACGTCTGCAGCTGAACTGGTCTTTCTAATTGGGAAAATGAATTTTGAATTACAAAATACATCAAATAAAAATTAATATGCATTTGGATAAATATGAATTGAAATTATGTATTTATATATTCTGTATATTTTACATATATACATACATATATGTATATAAGTATACATTTAGTACTTATATACACACATATATAGATAATCCACGCATATATGCCTATGAACATATGCATGTTTTACATATGTACATAAGTAATTTGAATTGCATATTTAGAATTTATATATAATATACTTATTTACAGCATGCATATATATACACATGTATGTATTATTAAAAGACATACAGTACATGTGCATATGTATTATACATGTGCACGCATGTGAATGCATACATGCATGAACTATATACATATTAATTATATATATAAGCTATATACATGTATGAATTATATGTGACCTTTTGCAGTTCTGTATTTAAGAAGGAAGTGATGGCTTATTCATTTCTTCACCATGAAAATATCTCAGCCCTTGTTAGTAACGGTTACCACTGATGCTGGACTGAAAATTGAAAAGAGATTTAGATTCTTAATGAATGTAGCATAAGAAACACATTGCCTGTTTTGAGAATGGAGAACAGGCAGAAAAGAAATAACCGAGGAGCAGGTGCAGAACCCATCCACACGGATGTCAGAAATCAACAACTAGCAACCCATAGCCCAGCTAAATTCTGGGGATAAGAACCATACGTGAATAGGGCAGACCTGCCAGATCACTGCATAAACACATCCAATTCTTTGATGTCCAGCCTATTTTATTTCTTGAGCAGCAGGCTTGAGTTTTCAACTGCCTTTTTTCACCCCAGAAAATATATGTTGAATGTGTTTTTTGAAGTTGTCAACTTCAAGCTCATACATGTCTTGGGGGTCAAACAGTTTTCTCCCATTAAATGTCTGTAGGTGTTACTTCATCTGCTGGTATTTTGACATTCCAGGGATATCTGAGAGGAACTCGTTTTTGTTTCCTTTGTCCGAAAGTTTACACTTTGCTTTGTTTTGGTTGCTTTGATTTGATGTCTATAGGGTTTTTCCTGAAATGCCAGAGGCAAATCTTAAAGTGTGAGAGCAAGGAATTAAAGCATCTGTACATGTAGGGAGAATGACATTTTTGGAGGTGAGTTAGAAATGTACACATATCATGAGTATTGTCTGAGTCGTCTCTCTCCTTTCTCATGTGTATCCTGTGCTTCGTACAAACACTCACAGCGATGTCCCTGTCTCTCTCACACACACACACGCACACATATGCACAGAATGTGTGCACACACATGCAAACACATACATACAAAGAAACATAAGGTTCACACACATGCACACACACACAACATGCAGAGGCGCACACACACACCTTCAATGACCTCTTGCTTTCTGGATTCGTTGTTTCTGAATGATAATAAAACATATGTTGGCATTAGAAGTATCAAGTTTGTGGAAAGCAAAGATCCTGAAATACAGAGCTTGGGACTAAAAATCCAGGGTGTGGGGCAAATGCTTCTTCTTTCAGTTGGTCTCTGGGTTTAGGCTCAAGCGTAAATGTGCCCTGAGGGGAAATTTACACTTTGTTTGGTTTATTTCTCCCTATACAACTCCATCTACCTTAGACCAAAGAATTGATATTCTTTTCAGATGCTGGCTTACTAGTCTTGCTCCGTGGTGTTGTTATACATTTCCATTTTAAAAAATGCCTTTTTTAGCATTTTACTAAAAATTTTGGAGAGGTTCTATGAAGAAAAATGTCCTTGCTAAGATTTAAAGGAAAAAATAATTTGTAGACAGAATCACATGAAGACCATCAGCAGGCACCAGTTATGTAGAACACGTGGGCTCTGGCAAGATTTGGAATCGAGTGACTATGTGTTCACTGTTTATGTTTATTTATGCCTTATTAGGAATAAATAAGAACGTAGAGTAGACCTTTAAGTTTTAAACATAAAGCTACCATGTCTCATGGAAAAATTGGAATCCATGTTAACTGTTGGTGGGAATGTTCAATAATAAACAAAACTCTGGAAAATATACAAACACATGGAAATTAAACAACATTCTACATAATCAATGGATTAAAACTAGAAATCAATAATAAACAAAACTCTGGAAAGTATACAAACACATGGAAATTAAACAACATTCTACATAATGATACATGGGTCCAAGAAGAAATCAAGCAGGAAATAAAAATATTTATAAAAACTAATGAAAATAATGAAACATCATACCAAAACTTGTGGGATACAGCAAAGGCAGTACTAAGGGGGAAATTTATTGCATTAAATGCTGTCCTCAGAAAAATGGAAAGATGGCAAGTGAACAATCTAATAATGC
>NW_007726205.1:250174-264505 GCF_000696425.1 Galeopterus variegatus
CCATATGACCCAGCTATCCTACTGCTGGGAATATATCCAAAGGAATGGAAATCATCAAGTCGAAGGTATACTTGTTTCCCAATGTTCATTGCAGCACTCTTCACAATAGCCAAGAGCTGGAATCAGCCCAAATGTCCATCATCGGATGAGTGGATACGGAAAATGTGGTATATCTACACAATGGAATACTACTCAGCTATAAAAACGAATGAAATACTGCCATTTGCAACAACATGGATGGACCTTGAGAGAATAATATTGAGTGAAACGAGTCAGGCAGAGAAAAAGAAATACCACATGTTCTCACTTATTTGTGGGAGCTAAAAATAAATTAATTAATTCACTCACATACATACACCCACCACACACACACACACACACACACACAAAACCGGGGTGGGGGGGAAGATATAACAACTAAAATTTTTTTTTTTTTGTAGTTCCTACAACAAGCAAATGGAAAGGACATGCCTCGGTGGGTAAGGGGAGAGGGAGGAGGGAGGGACATTATAATCAACTACATTGTATATTGACAAAATAAAAAAATAATTTAAAAAAAAAAAGAAAGAACCATTTCCAGTTGCAAAACACCAGAATAGATAAAGAATAGAAGAATGTTAACCAAAGAATAAGGTGAAACTAATTTCTTTCTGCATGAAACAAATTTTTTTCTGGGTAGTTTTAACTTTATATTACTTTGACAAACTCATGCGATATAATTTTTGAAATAGATGAAGTACATCTTCTAAACGAACCTTTAACATGGAAACAAACTAAGCATTTATCAAGGAATGAATGGGTAAAGAAAATGTGTTATATATATACAAAAGAATACTATTCACCCTTTAAAAAGAGGGAAATCCTGCCATTTTTGTGACAACATGGATGACATTTTGCTAAGTGAAATAAGCCAGGCATAGAAAAATTCCACATGATAGCACTTATATGTGAGGTCTGATAAACTTGCACTTATAGAAGCAGACGGTAGCTTGATTGTCACCAGGGGCTGGGTCATGACTGGGAAGAGAGGGGGTGGGGAATTGTTGGTGAAAGGGTACACATTTTCAATAGGTTGTAAGATCTATTGCACAGCAGGGTGACTATAGTCACAAATAATGCAGTATATATTTCAAAATAAGTGAGAGTAAATTTCAAATGTTCCACCATAAAAATGATAGGTAAACAAAGTGATCGATATGTAAATTAGCTTGATTAATCATTCTGCGTTGTTTCCATATATCAGAACATCACATTGTACCCCTTACATGTATACAACGATGATTCGTCAGTCAAAAATAAAATAAATTTTAAAAAAATAAGTAAATGCTCCTTTCATCATATAACCACCTAAAGTCATTTAAGTAACATAAAGAGATCACTTCATTTGTGCTTACATTTCTGAACGAGTATAACACAATTGTTTTATTGTTTTGCTACCAGCCTGAACAGGAAACATGTTGATTCTTTCGACTTCCCACAGAAGCTCGTAATTTTAGGGCATCGGACTTGAGATCAGTTGAGTCCCAAACTTCTTGCTTCTCTTATTTTTCCCAGCTGAAGAGGTTCACCTGCCTGATCACAATTAACTCAATAGCCTGCAGTAATGGTGATCTTAACAACGGTGTCCCATGGACTGCATTGTGTTATCTCTTTATCACTTATGTTATCTGCACGTGCACATCGTGGAAATCCCATGCACAGATGAGAAAAGATCTTTACACATCTGATTTGTGGATGGAGAAAAAAAGACAGAAAAAAACACTGACATGACACACTCATGTAGCAATTTAAGGGAAAACACTGAATGGAAACACAAACCTTAATTGTCTAAATATAGGACTGTTATCCATGCTGCCTTACCACTTTCTCTAGCTTTCAGAATGTCCCTTCCTTCTAAGAAGCAGAAAAAAGAAACAAGCTCAATTACTCAGGCTGTATGCATGCCAATTACATTTCGCTTCCTAAACAGAATCAGCTTTCCCTGTGGCCTCATGAACTGACCCCAAGCCTTATTTCCTTGCTTCTAATCAATATTTTGACTGGGTCAGTATGTGAAACAAAACTCATGTTGAGTTATATCTGAAATGATGACTTGAAGCATGGTAGTGCCTGTTAAAAAGTGGCATGGTTAAAAAAAAGAAATGGAAGGAAGGAAGGAGAGAGAGAGAGAGAGAGAGAGAGAGAGAGAGAGAGAGAGAGAGAGAGAGAGAGAGAGAGAGAGAGAGAGAAATCTGATCATCTTATAATAAAGTCCTCTTTTGTTTTTCTGGTGTCCATTGGTTCTTTCAAAGCAATTAATGTTTGAATTTAAGGACATCCATGGATTCTTTGACATACTTTGCAACACTGCAATACATGCTTAAGTATATTTTACTTGGAAGAGAGTCTACACCCCTCATCAAATTCTCAAAGGAGCCAGAGACCCCACAATGCAAAACTCCATTTATTCTTTCACTGATCAAGAAATGAATGTTCACCTATCCTGGGTGAACCAGAAACTGAAGCATCATCAACAAAATCCTGGAAGTTCAAAGGACCTGCAATGTTCTAGGAAATTAGTAGTTAACCATGGCTGATGAATGAAGCTTTTCAAGTCCTGTAGTCTGGGTTTTATTCTGAAAGTGACCCAAAAGCTACTAAACAGGTTAACAGTTATGATGAGTGAAGTGGGTGCTGTCCTTAGAAATATGGTTAGTGCACTGGATGGTGAGGCATAGACCACATCTGAGGCAGATCAGCTGTTGTAATCAGCTGTCATCATGGGCATGTGGGGCAGGTGTCCCATGCTACCTTGTCTTCCTCTGGTCTTTCCTCACTTCGTAACAATATCCAGACATGTCTTGCAATGTGAGGCTTAATATGCAGCTAATTGTATCCTTGATTCTGCATAGGAGATTCCTCTACTCTGCTGTTATGATTTTGGCCATTGGTTACGGGCTGAATTTTGTCCTTCCAAGATGCATATGTTGGAGTCCTAACACTTAGTGCATCAGAAAAGTGACTGTGTTCAGAGACAGGGTCTTTAAAAAAAACCATTAGATTAAAATGAGATTATTAGTTGGGCTATGATCTAATAGGACTGGTGTCCTCATAAGAAGAGGAGATTAGAACACAGACATACATAGAGGGACGGCCATGTGAGGACACAGGGAGAAGTCGCTGTCTACAAGTCAAGGAGAGAGGCCTCAGGAGGAACCAGCCTTGCCACACCTTGATCTCAGTCTTCCAGCCATGCCTTGATCTCAGATTTCCAGCCACACCTTGATCTCAGACTTCCAGCATCCAGGACTATGAGAGAATAAGTGTCTGTTGTCTAAGCTGCCCAGTCTGTGGTGCTTTGTTATGGCCCCCCCAAAAATGAATCCACCATATATCCATTTTCTCTTCATCATTTAGGTTACATTTTCCTTCTGTCTTTTTTTTATTATTGTAGCATAGTTGATTATGCATATATGTGGGGTACAACATTGAGTATCAATACCTTTGTGCAATGTGTGATGCTCAAATCAGGATAATTTGTACATTCAATATTCCTGGCTTTGCCGTTGTCCCATCCCCTATTCCTAGACCTTCTATAGTCCTTCTCATGTCTGGCTGTGTCTGGGGGAAAGGTTGAGGGTGGGCATGGACCTCCTGCAGGGAGAGGTTGAAGATTCACTGGATACTATAGAGAGGGCATAGTCGATGGAGCAAACTCCCTGAGAAGATTAAAAGAAAGGGATTTGGAAGATGGTTGAGGATGTGCGTGGGGTGGGGGGAAGAGTAATTTTCCCTAGACAGGCAAAAAGCAACACCAGGAGGGACACGGAGACTAGTTGTCATACACAAGAGTATAGGAAGTGGAGGTTGTTCTCAGTGGTGGCCTCTGTTTTCCCTGTGAAGGAGGAGAGATCCTTGTCAGAGGACACTAAAAGTGTGCAATCAACACTGTGGGAAATGGAAGCAAGAGTTGAGTGAGGTCTCTGTAGTGACATGGTCCCCAAAAGATGTGTCCATCTGGAACCTGCAAATGGGACCTCATGTGGAAATAAAGTCTTTGCAGATGTAAGTAGTTAAGAGGAGACCATCCTGGATTAGGGTGGCCTTAAATCCAATAACATGCATACTTATAAGAGACAGAAGAGGAGACACAGACACAGGGAAGAAGTCACGTGAAGATGGAGGCAGTGACTGGAGTGATGCAGCCACAAGCCCAGGGACGCCTGGAGCCACCAGGATCTGGAAGAGGCAGGAAGGATCCTCCCCTGGGGCCTCCAGAGGGAATGGAGCCCCGCCACACCTGGATCTCAGACTTCTGCCTCCAGAATGAGGAAAGGATAGACTTCAGTTGTTTTATGTCACCCAGTTTGTGGTGATTTGTTACAGCAGCCCTAGGAAAATAATATAGGATGTAAGAAAAAATACCAGACCACTACAAAACACGGGGTAGAGATTGGAAAACCCAATTTATGCTGGCCAAAGAAAAAAAGAAAACATAATTGCCAATCACCTTATGCACTGTTGCAAAACTTGGGCAAAAACAGTGAAAATACAGACAGATTGACCCAGAGTAGGGGATTCTGGAGACCCATGTAGGCAAAGATAGAGGTGGATAAGGCATAAAAACTCAGGAATGAAATTGATGCGATAAACTGTACCGTTTGGCTCCATGGGCATGGAAGTGAGGTGGCACAGAGATTGATAATAGGGGAACCATGTAGGATTTGGGGGTGTGAAGGGCTCAGTTCGGTAGGAAGTGCGAGTCTGGGAGGTTGAAGATCCAGGTTGGAGTTACAGAGGCAACGTTTTCAGTTTAAAGTTTCAGATGAGGGTATTGTTTCAGTAGATAACATAACTGCCCATGGTAGAAGGTGGCTATGATGCATTGAAAGTGAAGATTATTGACATGAACAGCCACAAGGAACGGTGCAGACAATCACATGTGACATAGATCCTCCACAGGAATGTGGAAACACTGGGCGAGGTCTCAGGATGAGGGACGAGAGAACAGGAGCCAGGGATCCAATCCCACTAATGCTTGTCCTGTACCAATAACACACCTGTTAGAACAACCTGACGGACATGCTCTAAAGAACTCCGACGCAGAGATGTAAACTGGATTCATCTCTTCTCATCTTGCTACTCCCTGGGGTGAAAGGGTGTGCTGAGCATTGCTTCTGCTAAGAGGCTGGCTTTGTATTTTTGGAATCCCTTTGTTGATTTTTACTTTTATTACATGTTAACAAACTAATGGTGTATTAGTCCATTTCTTTTGCTTATAACAGAATACTAGAAACTGGGTAATTTATAAAGAAATAAAATTTATTTCTTATACTTTGGAGGCTGGGAAGTCCACAGTCCAGGGGACACATTTGGTGAAGACTTTCTTCTGGGTGGGAACTCTCTACAGGGTCCTGTGGTGACCAGGGTGTCACATGGTGAGAATGGGCTGAGCAAGAGAAAGCTGACCTGCTCACTGGCTCTCCTTATAAAGCCATCAGAACCACGCCCATCACCCCATGAATGGATCAAACCATTCACAAGGGCACAGTCCTCACAATCCAATCACCTCTTAAAGACCCCACCTTTCAAATACCATAATAGGAATCCCCATCCTCTTAGCACTGTTACTGTGTAGATTAAATTTCCAATAAATTTGGGGGGGGGGACATTGAATCCACAGCAAATGGCTAACAGATATATTAAAAGAAAATGCTCAATATTGCTAATTATTAGGGAGATGCAAATAAAAAGCACAGTGAGATATCACCTTGCACCTGTTATGATGGCCATTATCAAAAAAACAAAAGATAAGTGTTAGGAAGGATGTGGAGAAAAGGAATCATCGTACACTGTTTATGGAAATATAAATTAGTGCAAACATTAAAGAAAAGAGTAAAGAGGTTATGCAAAAATCAAACAAACAAAATACACACACACACACACACACACACACAATAGACTACCACATAATCCAGTAATCTAACTTCTGAATATTTACCTGAAAGATTTGAAATCCATATGTTGAAGAGATATCTGCACTCCCATATTCATTGCAGCATTATTAGCAATAGCCAAGAGATGCGTCTAAATGAACGTATAAAGAAAATGTGCTATATATACAAAATGGAAAGCTTTTAAGGAGCTCTGAATTGCAAAGGCTAAAAGTCAGCATATTCATTTTGACCTGTGGGCAAGGCGCAAAGATGTGCATATTTCACAGGCATTAAGAAATGCAAGCTGTACAGTCAACATATTCTGCAGATGGAGAATTAACATTTCCAAATGCTTTTAAGAGACCCAAGATAAAAGGGGACATTGTCCTGATGAGACATCTCTTCTTTATTCACTTCAAAAAAGTCTCAGATGTTTATACACATGCTTAATAATCATTCTCATCAGGGATTTTTTTCAACATGTTCACTTTTGCTACTTAAGGGAACAAATCATTCTTTTCATTTTTGGAAGAATAACAGTTAAATGATTCTCTGTTTTTATGGAGGTAGAAGTCAGTTAACATAAAGCGAACCATATTAACACGTGCATTTTAGTGGCCCTTTTTACGTTTATCATGATGTGCACCCACCACCGCTATGCAATCCCCAATGACTTTCATCCATTGATTCACTTTTATACCCTCCATTCTCCTATGAATTTGAGGTATTGTAAAATCGCATTCTTTAGGAACCTGAGAAAAGGAAACATGCCATGATTCTCTTCCATCAAAACCCAGAGAACAAGCATTAATACTTCCTCTCACTTTTCTCCCCTTGTCTATTTGTGGCAGGCTCTTTTGTGGAAACCATCCGGCTGGCTATACAAATGTCATTCAGACAACAGGGAGCAGGGGGCCCTTCCAGGCTGGAGAACGCTCTATTATTTAAAACTGCTCTAAGATCGTCTTTTCAGCTGCCGTTTGCTAGTGAGAATCCTTAATGCTGAATCTGAAAAGAACAGATGCCAGCTTTTATTCACTGAGGAACATCACCGGTTTGGTGACTTTTATCTTCATCTGATGGGACTTTGATTTGGAGTTTCTGAAATCAGATGGACACAATGTTGTGTTGTGGACAGTTTCAAAGAGTTTCTCTCTGTCCAGCATAATACCTCAGAATCCAGGAAAAGAAAAATAATAAAAGCAAGGCTGGAATCAAAATAATTACAGAATGGTGCTATTATGCCTGGTTACTGATATCAAAAAAATTGTTTGGGGAGAGAAAAAAGCCTTGTAAATGAGATTGAGTTTGCTCGTGATTCCATTTCAAGTTATTCCAAAATGTTCCCGATGAATTCAAGGAAAACGGGATACTCCAATTTCCTACTCATTATGCTGATTATTAGGACCCACATGCTGTTTGGGAGAGTTTTGTGCATCAGGAAAGACAAAAATTAATCAGAAAAGAGGGTATCATGTTATTAAAGAGGGTTACCTTCAAAGAGTCTCAAGGTTACATAGCAGCAATATCTCATCGTGCCTTGGAAAATCAGAGAAATTATCCCAAATAAATGGTGCGTATTGTAAAACTAAAGAAATGGACAGAGGAAAGCCCTACTGAAAGCTTTCAGAGAGTGTTCCATAAGAAGAGAGAATTTTTTTCAGGCAGAGAAAGCCATCTGGCCACGAACAGGAGGCAAGAATATTCTGAGAGTGTGGTGGGCTTGTAGTATGCAGGGACAGAAAAAAAACTGCAGTGGGACAGAGAGATAAGCAGAGTTTTCTCCGTGAGGATCATCAGGGTATGAGTCATTCTGGCAGCTATGCAGAGCTGCCTTACAAGGACCTGGATCAGGAAGAACACACTGGGACTTGCATGTTTTAGGAAGATGACCCCAGCTGCAGTTTGGCGCAACAGGAACTTTCAGTCTTTGCTGGTGGCACAGCCACTTTGGAAGACAGTTTGGCAGTTGTTTTACAAAACCAAACACACTCTTACGACATGATCCAGTAATCACGCCCCTTGATATGTACCCGAAGCAGTTAAAAGCTTATGTCCACACGAAAACCTTCACACAAATATTCATAGCAGGTTTATTTACAATTGATAAAATTTGTAAGCAAAGTGTTCTTCCATAAGTGAGCAGATAAATAAACCATGGTGCATCCATATAAAAGAATATTATTCAGTGCTAAAAAGAAATGAGCTATTAGACCATGAAAAGACATGGAGAAACCTTAAATGCATATTGCTAAGGGGAAGGAGCCAGTCTGGAAAGGCTGCATGATTCCAGCTCTATGACATTGGGGAAAAGGCAAAACTAGGGACACAGTAGTAAGTTTTTCAGGAGTCAGGCGGGAGGCAGAGATGAAAAGTCAGAGTACAGAGGATTTTTAGGGTGGAGAAACTATTCTGTATGATCTAACGGTAGTGGTTACATATCATTAAACATTTGTCCAAATCCGTAAATACACCAAGAGTGAACCCTAATGTAAACTATGGACTGTAGGTTCCTCAGTTGTAACAAATGTACCACTGTGCTGGGGGATATTGACAGTGGGGGAGGCCGTGGGTGTGGTAGGCATATGCGGATTGGCAGCTTACATGGTGTATGAGTCTCCTGGGGCTGCCATAACAAATTCTCACAAACTGCATGGCCTAAAATAACAAAAATTTCCTATGTGTCAGTCCTGGAAGCCAGAAGTCTGAGATCAAGATATAGCAGGGCCGTGCTCCCTCCAGAACCTCCAGGGGAGGACCCTTCCTGCCTCTTCCAGCTCCTGGTGGCTCCAGGTGTCCCTGGGCTTGTGGCTGCATCACTCCGTTCTCTGCCTCCATCTTCACATGGCTCCTCCTCTGTGTCTGTGTCTCCTCTTCTATCCCTTCTAAGTATTTGTCATTGCATTTAGGGTCTACCCTAATCCAAGATAATCTCATGACAATCCATACATTAATTACATCTGCAAAGACCCTATTTCCAAATAAGGTCCCATTCACAGGTGGTAGGTGGACATAAATTTGCGGGGGGACACTGTTCAATCCCCTACAGAGAAGATGTGTTCAACAATTTGATTCATACTTAGTAGAAAACCAGTAGCCCAGAGAAAGAACAGGCAGAGAGTATCATTATCCACCTTTTAAGGCTGTACCTTAAGAGGTCATTCACTCCAAATCCCCTGGAAATGACTTTTAAAATCCAAATGCCAGGGCCCTTCGGAAGGGAGAGTTAAATGGGAAACCAGGAAATAATAGCAATGGACCCAAGGAATTAGAATTTCAGGGTGGATATTAAACATTGCAGCAAAGTACAATTGGGAGCAGAAACACCTACCCCTGAAACTAGAGAAAGCTGCTGGTGTGAAAAAGGAGGTGCCCTGCTAGACCCTCACCTATGTTCTAGATGCTACCAAAGGAGACCCCTCAAAGAGCCCCTGCCTCAGTGGACCTCTTTTTCTCTACTATCTCAGCACAGAGGGGCTCTACCTATTGCATCTTATGATGAGTGATGTCAACTGTCCAGGAAGGTTTTAAAGCAAGAAAAATAGTAAAAGGATAGGGGAATCCAATTCTGATTTTCAAATGTCAGTTTTTAGAGAAATGGGGGGGGGAGTGACTCCCTAATCCTTCCAGCTCAGTTTATAGGAATCCTTGCACACCAAGCATGAAAAGGCATGTTGATATTTGCTCTGCTTCTTAATGGCTTAAGTACCACTCAACACATCACTGCACAGCAGGCTGGGGAATGGATGTCTTTGTCCTGCAAAGCCAAATACCAAGTACTGTGTTAGAAAAGATATACAAGCTCACTGGTTCCCTGGACAAATAAGGGGGTTGGTTTATGGAACCAAAGTGAATCTCTTGGGGTTGCTCAGGGTGACTTATTGTTAATGGGAAAGGGGAAGATGTTAAATATGGGGAATCAAGGTGTCTACCTCATGTTGATTTTATCGGGCAAGTCTTTATGATTTGTTCTCTGAAACAGGGATGCCACACCGGGTTTCATTTAAAAAGAATTTGATTGTTACATAGCCACAAAAATTGAAAATAGGTATTTGAACAAATACATGTATTCCCATGTTCATAGCAGGACAATTCACAATAGCAAAATGTTGGACATCCCCCATAAACGGATAACCATCAACCATAAACAGATAAATGGGTAAATAAAATGGGGTCTGCCCATACAATTGAAAATTATTTACTAATACAAAGGAATGAAATTCGGACACATTCTACAACTCGGATAAATCTTGAAAACATGATGCTAAGTGAAAGAAACCAGGCACAAAGGACCACATTTATATGATTCCTTTTATAGGAAATGTCCAGAATAGGCAAATTTATGAAGACAGAAAGCAGATTGGTGGTAGACAAGGGCTGAGATAGGGAGTGACTACCTAATGAGGACAGGGTTTCTTTTGGGGGTGATAAAAATGTTTTAGAACTAGACAGAGGTGGTGGCCCTACAACATTGGAAATGTACTAAATACCACTGAACGCATCTTTAAAATGGTTCATAATAAAATGATTAATTATGTATTTTTTAAATTTTAATTTACTTTTCATTGTACCTGTTAGTAGGGGGCAGTTTGTTGTTTCAATACATACATACATTATATAAAGATCAAATCAGAACAGATAGCATATCTATCACCTAAACATTTATCATTTCTTTATGGTTGTAACATTTAAGATCCTCTTTTCAGGCTATCTTGAAACATACATATTTCACTATTCTATTCCGTATTTCTCTCTTTTTAACTTATTTTTCTTAGCGACTCATGATAGTTGAATATATTTATGGAGTACAAGATGATATTTGGGTACATTGACACTGTGTGCAATGATCATATCAGGGTGCTTAGTGCATCCAACACCTCAAACTCTTGTCACTTTTTTGTGTTAGGAACATTCAACATCATCTTGATTAGCTATTCAAAGAGGCACAGTACTTAGTTGTTAAATGTAGTCTCTCTATATTACTATGGATCCCCAACCCCCTTCTTCCTCTCTTTCTAATATTTTATATCCACTGACCACCCTCTCCTCATTGCCCCCAATCCCTTCCCTTCCCACAAGTCTCTGGTAACCACTTTTTTACTCTCTGCTATCAATAACATAGAAAGGGAAAAAAAAATGATTTTGCAAAGTAATTTGAAACCTACAGCATAAATTACTAAAATTTCTTCCAGCTCCAAATGCCTACAATGATATAACTTGCAGTCGTACTGTGACCATGGCCAAGTCATTTAAATTCATTTTCTTCTCCAATCTCAAACAAAATTTTGATGAATGTAAGATGTAAAAAATTATTATACAAGTGACCAACAAAAATAAGCCCCCAAAGACCCTAGTTCAATGGGTTGCTACAACAGTGAGGTCTATGGCTGGCAGTGCCAGAGTCACCTGGGGCAGGTATGAAATGCAGGTCCTGAGCAACACATTAAAGTCTGACAAATGCTGGACTATGCATATTTGGTTTATAAGTTCTGATGAGGGCTCATAAGAAATCTACTCATGCATATAGTTAATTAACTATTTTGTAATTATTTTGTGCTTTAATTTAATTCTCTCAGTATCTCCTTCTATGATTGTCTTATTTTCTAATTCTAAATGAACTCTTTTTGAAGAATCATGATTATTATTGAAATACATAAAGCCCCTGATAACACTGATTTGCATTCGGTAAGAGTGTCTATCATCCTAACACATGCATTCAGGGTGGATATCTTAAAAACTGTCCGATGAGATATAGACTTCCCTTAAGGAATACACAGAGAAACTGACTATATCCTCACATACAGAATAAGTCAGTTTTATCCTGTGTTTGTTCGTTTCCACCTTTAGCTTAGATAATAAAAAATATATGTATTTTTAATTCAGAAAAATAATCATCTGACATTAGTCTGACATGGTTTCCAAAATAATGAATTAGTTTAATGTGACATTTGTTTTTCCTCTGAGTGCTGGGAAAAAAAATGCTCTTTAGTACTTGACAATGAAAGCAATTACTAAGCTTTAAATTTCTTAGCATCAGCTAAAACGAAGACAACAAAACGGGAAACTTATTCAATCTTTAATGTTTAATAATATGTGAACACTGAGAAAAATTAAGCTACAAATAATTGGAATAATATGCAGAGCCTTCTTATATGCTTTTAGAGTCAATCGTAAAGAGAGTGCAGAGACTCTAAATGGAAAATAATTATGCTCACGACATATAATTAATAAAGCAGTCATGCACAGACTCTCAGAACAAGTGCCACAAAGCAACCCTACAGAAAATGGGCCAAGTATTTGAACAGGGTCTTTACAGAAAAGGAATCCAGAAAAGCTACATTTGATTTGTAAATGTCTAACAAAGCAGGCAAAAAAAAAAAAAAAAGAGTTTAGAGTATCAGGACACCCAACAAACAGAGACTAAAAAGTCCCTTTGGACATAGTCATAAAATTTGGTCATACCCCTGATCACATGGGAAATTTTGATGTACTTCAAAGAATCAATAGCATACAAATTTTATTTCTGACCACAATGCAATTAAGTAAGACATCAGTCAGAAAAAGATGTTTTTTGGTGTTTTTTTTTTTTTGTCTTTTGTCTTTTTTCCGTGTCCGGCAACGGATCGCAACCCTCAGTGTTGCCCCCGTACCGGACCGGGGACCGGCAACGGGATTGCAAACCTCAGCGTTGCTTCCGCGCCTCGCTCAGCCAGTGAGCGGGAACCGGTCTGTATGGGGGATCCGAACCCCCGGGCGGGAGCGCCGCCGCGCTTCCCAAGCGGCGCACTATCCACTGCGCCACCGGGCCGGCCCTGGTTTTTTTTTAAGCAGATAAAAATGTATATGTGGAAAAATAAAATAGGTAATCTTAATTCATGGCTTACAAAGAAAATCAGACATATTTTTTGCTCAACAAATGACCTCAAAATTAAGTTACTTAAAGCCAAGTTCATTTTATTTGCTCATTATTATAGCAGTCAGCACGTTGGGTTGGGTTCAGGCAGGCTGCTTTTCTGCTGTCTCACCTGGGCTCCACCAAGAGCCAGTGACGACCTGGCAGCTCCATGGGGACAGAATGAACGTCAACCTCCAGCAGGTCCATCCAAGCTTCTTCCCAAGTGTTCCCGGGTTCCAAGATGGCATGAGAGGAAGATGCAAAGCCCCCTAAGGCCTCTGCTGGGGGCTCCCACTTTGCTGTGTGGATAACAATGTCTTATGCAGAGTAAGTCACAGGATGAGCATAGTTCCAGACAGACTGAATCTATCCCTTAACAGATGGGGGAGCAAAATCACCACTGAAATCCTGTGTCCCTACTGGCATCAGAAGAATTTGTGTTCAGTTTTTTTGGTTATTTGCTCCACCAAAAAACAGTTTAATTATCACATATTTACACGTGGAAGATTTGCTGTTAACAAAGGAGTTTTGGGATAGAAATAGATATAGATAGGTATAAAGCATAGACAGATGATTAGATAGATAGGTGTTTACATAGGTATTTATAGATAGAAGACAGACAGATGATTAGATGGATAGATATCAGACAGATGACACACAGGAATAATAAGTAAATAGATAATAAATATATAGATAGATAATAGAAAGATAAATGATAGGTAAGCAGACCTCTGAAAGGATATATAATAAATACATAGTTTTAAATGAGTTTTTTACAGCAATCACAGTAATATGTTGAACTTTTAGAAACCTAAAGGTGGAAAAGGGGAGAGGAGGGGGACAGGGAGCAGGACTAATGAGGAATTGGTCAAGGGGCAAAAAGAATGATTGCGTATTGTAATGATGAATAAGCTAATTATCCTGATCTGACCATCACACATTGTACACGATTATTGAAAATCAATGTTGTATCCAACATGGATGTATAATAAAAAAAGATACTTAAAGTAATTTATATATTCAATTTATAGAAATTAGTGAATGAACAATAAAGGAATCTCTTAAGTTTAAAGGAAATAATAAATATTACATGAAAAATTAATAAAATGCACAAGCATATCACAGGGAAACCTCAATATATCTCCATATATCTACAAGCAGTAATTATCTAGCCATGCAGAGGTAGTAAATGAAAATCCAAAACTTCATTATGAACATGGTATGTTAGAAATGTTGGTGCCACGGTCAGGCAGAGTGATGAATTTGGCAGGAGCTCAGACAAGAAGTCTGGGCTATTTGTATAAATTTGTGAATTATCAACTGAATATACTATTGAAAGATATGGAGCTATATGAGGTCATGCAGACACTGAACATAGAAAGGAAAGATAATGTATTTTAAATAAAAGGAAGGAAGGGAGGATAGAAGGGAGGGAAGAAGGAAGGAAGGAAGGAAGGAAGGAAGGAAGGAAGGAAGGAAGGAAGGAAGGAAGGAAGGAAGGAAGGAAGGAAGGAAGGAAGG